>NC_053433.1:65533936-65630795 GCF_007990345.1 Gossypium hirsutum
GCTTTTCAAGATAAAACACTATAATTGTACAATTACACATGTTCAGGTTAAGTTGTGTTATCGAGTTATAGTTACTAAATCATTCATATCTGAAGGTACAAAACTCCAAATTTAGCTTAGTTAATTTTCCTTGAAACTAGATTCATATATCTTTCTCCCATAAAATTTCCAGAATTTTTGGTTTAGCCAATTAGTACAGTTTATTCATTAAATTTTCCCCTATTTCAGGGTACGACTATTCTGATCCCTGTGCACTACGAACCAAATTTCTCCCTGTACAGAATTTCAACGACCATGCCTTTTGTTTCCCTTAAAAATAGACTCAATAAGGAATCCATGAATGTAAGTTATGACTCTTAATAATTTTTTTACAATTTATGGTGAATTTCTAAAGTTAGAATAGGGGATCTCAAATTTATTCTGACACTGTCTCACAAAAATTATAATATCACATAATATATAACTCTTTTGCTCCCCTGTTTCTTTTATATGAAAATAGACTCATTAATATTTAATTCCAAATTTTTTTTTTAAATTTAATTCAACTTACACAATTTTTGGTAAATTTTCAAAGTCATGCACTGCTGCTGTTCAACACTGTTTTACTACTAAAGTTCACTTTTACACAATTCACTTAATCCATTCCATTTTACTGAGGTTCGCTCAAATATCGAGCATATTGCTGATAAATTCAAATAATCATATACGTGCACTTGTTCATCACATAATCACTTTCACATGTATTTTCATTTAATCGATTTCCCGTTGAACTCATCGGAATAATAATAGATACACAATTGCCTGCACATTTTCCCATTTCCACACTTGTAGCCGAAACTATCTGGTACGCATAGTAGCCTGCACTTAGTACTACACATGCGACCAATAATCTGGTACACGTAGTAGCCTGTACTTAGTACTACACGTGTGATCACAATTTTTGGGTACGCATAGTAGCCTGCACTTAGTACTACACATGCGACCAATTATCCGGTACACGTAGTAGCCTGCACTTAGTACTACACACGTGACCTCACAATAGTTCATTTGTATCGTTTCTATTCTGAAGGTTCAACCGGGAAATTCCTCACTTTTCAACATTTTACTAAATTGTCCGTAATCAATTTAAATTCATAACTTACATCAAATAACCATTTGATAGGTAGCCACATTTCATATGATATCAAAATATAATAACATAAAAAGAATCGATAGATTATTTATGTACGAACTTACTCGAAGTGTCGATCTCACTATCCATAGTACCAATTGTCCATTCATAGTATAATAAGACACAAGTCAAATATCAAATCAGCTTTTAAGAATTTACATAACATATATCACATATTTCATATATCACTTGTCATGTATCATCATTTTCTTGCATTTCATGTAACATTCTTTCATGTCATATTTCCACGTCATAAACACCATTCCATCAACTTTTCCAATATATTCAATCATACAATATATGCAATAATAGTAAGAAATATAATTCAAACATAACATTGCATTATTATTATCATACGAACTTACCTCGATCCAGAAACGGCAATTTACCATTTTAGTCCATAACCTTGTATTTTCCCGATTTAAGCCCGAATCTCGATTTCCTTCATCTATAATATCACATTTAGCCTAATAATTAGTCACACTATTCATACGGGTCCAAAAATCATATTTTTACAAATTTTCATTCTGACCCCTAAACTTTTGCATATTTGCACTTTTTCCCCAAGGTTTGGAAATTAAACTTCATTCAATTTTCTTATGTTTTATGACATGCTGATCATTTTTCCCTTCTATGGCAACATCAAATTCTCACTCTAGCATGTACTTATGACTATTAGGTATTTTTACCGATTAAGCCCTTTTACTCGTTTTCACTTAAAACCGAGTAGCACAAGTTGTCTAACATAATTTAAAACCTCATATTCTATCATAAAACACCAAAATACACAAATGTCACCTATGGGTACTTTTCCGATTATGAACCCTAGGTTGAATTATTGCTAGCATAAGCTAAATCAAGTTACCAGGACTCCAAAAACGTAAAAATCATTAAAAACGAAGCTAGAACGGACTTACAATCGAGCTTGGAAGCTTGGAAACTCTAGCCATGGAGTCTCCCTTGGTATACACGTCCATGGTGAAGAAGATGAATAAAATTGGCTTTTAATTCTGTATTTTAATTCATTTTACCCCTAAATGACCAAAATGCCCTTTTTACTAAACTTTCCAAAAATTCCATCCATATCCAATTTTTGTCCACAAAATTAGAAATTGGTCAAATTCCTATTTAAGACCTCATAATTAATTTTTCAAAGCAATTTCATACTAGAAACTTCTAGAATGCAAGTTTTGCAACTTATTCAATTTAGTCTCTAACTTCAAATTAAGCACTCTATGCATAGAATTTCTTCACGAAATTTTCACACAATCATGAAATCATATCATAGACCTCAAAATAATCATAAAATAATTATTTCTATCTCAGATTTGTGGTCAAAAAACTACTATTTTGATTAGGCCCTAAGTCGGGATATTACAGGATCGGGTTAGTCCTATTTGGGTAAGCAAGTAACGGGTCAGTAATGGCAGACACCATAACAAAGGATAACGTGAAAAGTTATATATAAGGACCATGGTCCCCAAATTACACATACGTAACTTTTTTGATATATCATATTTAGAAATGAGAGCTTTCTTTTCTCTAAAATGCTTGTGTGTTAATTTGGAAGATCAAAACCATAGAACTTGAAGATTCTAAGATATTAATGGATTCAGGTATATTTTTGCATCTATTTCTTGTTCTTGATGACCTAACATAATATATCCAATGATACATACACGGATAAGGTGAAATTTATTAAATTCCATTCATCGAAGTTGCCAATTTTCAAGCTTGGGAAATCAATAGACTTGTGATAGCTTTTTGAATGGAATCTTGGAATTTCTAGGTTGAGATGTCTCATGTAGTTTGAATATCTATCTCTTAGCTTCAAAACACACTTTGAATCACTCGATTTTGAGTTTAAGAGCTCAAGTTATGACCATTTGAGTGAAGACTGCACAAGTAGAATTTTTGGACTAGATTATGGCAGAAATTACAAGTTTCAGGCTTTTAATTCGAGTTTAAATCATATTGGGTTTGAGTTTTTGGCTTAATTTTTATTATATATGAGCCGAATATTGTATTTATCAACTCTTATTATTTTATTAGTCCAAATTTTTAATAATTATTAAGTAGTTTAAGTTATTTAAGAGTTTTATGTCAACAAGAAAGTTTAGTTTAAAACTACTTATTTAGATTAATTAGAGTTATAGTATACTTAAGAGTTTTATTTAGATCTATTTAGCTAGCCTATATATAGGGCTTTGCATTGTACACAAATCATTCAATTTATTATTATTCAGATTCTCTTTGAGTTTTTCTTTTCCAGAATTATTCTTGAGTTTCTTTTAAAAGAATTTTAACAATCTTTTAGATTGTGGGGATCATCTTCAAACTTTTTCTTGCCAAATTTCTATCTTGGAGGGGAAATTAAAGCTGCTTGAAGGGGATTGTGGATTCTTCGTGTTTCCAAGACTTCTTAGGACTTCTACATATCACGTTCTATCTTTTCCATCTATCTTCTTTATTTTCTTCTTTAGTGTTCCAATCTTTGATTTATTATTCTATTTATTTATCTTAGTTATTTATTTGTTTTGTTTTGTTTGACTTGGCTTTGATGGTGTTTCAAGTTGTGTCAAAATCCAAATTTCTTTTCGAATGACTAAAGCCCTAAGTCAAATCCGTGACTTGAACAAACTTTACGATCCACTTTCTCTTTCATCTGCACTCATCCGTATCATCTAAATTTATTACGATTTGTATCAAAATTTTACAATTTTGATAGAAAAAATTATGATCATTGTAGAACTAGTGCATCATACCATTACTGCTAAAAAATAGTACACAACGTGAGTTGAACCTATAACCTCTAGCATTTAGAGAATTCATGGTACTTTAATTGCCCAAAATCCCACTACATCTTAAAAGGTCTTGAATTCAAACATTGAAGGGTGAAAAAATGGTTGCTGAAAAGTAAACACATAACACCATGAGCACTGAAAATATAGCACATGGCAAGGTAGGAACCCATGAAATGGAAGATAAAGAGGATTCACAAGTGAACTAAGGTACCACTCTAGTTGCCCAACGTACTTTATACTCGAGAGATCCTAGGTTCAAACCATTTTGTGCTCTTCAATGTTATGTTATGTGGTCGTTTTTCAATGATCATGATCTTGCTCTTTAGTGACATCGAGAGATGCCTTTAAGCTCTTTTTAGAGTCAGGGAAAAACCTTGAGAATGTAATACTTTTCAATGTAACAACACTCAAAAGAACTAATAAGTAGTTGGAAGAAATGAAAGTGGACTTCCTCTCTAGACATTTGAATGAAGTTTGGATCTTAGAGTCATCATTGTTGGAAGGGTTGTACTTGAATACCACACTGGCATAAACAAAACTATACTCAAATCATAAAACAGATGAGAACATTTGTGGTTTATAAAAATAAAAAAAAATAAAAAAAAACAACACTTAAAAGAAAACAATACATTTACATTAGCTCAAATTATGCTATTAGACCTTGTACTTTGAGTAAGTTGTGGATTTAATGCATGTACTTTAATTTAGTCATTTTTAGTCTCTGTACTTGTAAAATTTTAAAATTTTAGTTCAAACTAAATAACAACTATTAACTTCATTAAGTTAAGTTCTATTATTATTTAAAATTTGATGTGTCAAACATATTATCGCATGTGTAATGCCATGTTATCTTACCATCTCCATTTTATTACTCACAAAAGAAAAACCAATTAATAGATCTAATGGTTGTCATTTATATTAAGACTAAAATTTTGAAATTCAAAAAATATAGCGAATAATAATGATTCAGTTGGAAAACAATGAGTAAAGCTCTAAATTTAATCATAATAAAAGACTAATAGTAGAATTTAACCAAACAAATTTAATTGCTACCATTTGATTAAAACTAAATTTTCAAAAATTGAAAAGTTTAGAGACTAAATTTGATAAAATTAAAATTTAGCCTTTACGCTATCAGCAACGTACGCTATAACAAGTTATTTATTTTATTTTAAATATTAATAATTATAAAAATTTTAAAATATCAAATATTAAAAAATAAAGAAAATGCTTTTTAATGTAAAATGGTAAACTTGATCTTAAGTGAAAATTTCCCTGACCATCTGAACATATGACTCAATGCATCGAAATTTCTTATAAAAATCTAGGTTCAACTCGCCTAGAACAATTTTTCATTGCCAAGTGCAAATCACAAGGTGTGGAGTTAAAAGGAGAAGATTATTGGCATAATAAGTTTTTTGATCTTTCAACTTTAAAAAAATTATTTTAGTTTTATTTAACTTTTCATCTCATTTAGTTTTTAAATATATGTTATTTATCAAATCACCCAAGTGAATAAAAAAATTAATCTTATTAATTTTGTTGATGTAATATACATATAAATTATCACGTGGATGCCACATCAACACTTAATTAAATTTTTATAATTTAAAAAATTTAAAATGTAGTTAATATGTTTGAATTTCAAATATTCAGATTGTGTAATAATCTCACACTTACAACCATACTCAAGATTCAAAAATGTATACATAATCTCACTCCTAACTGTTTTTTAAATGATCTTAGATTTTGAACAGAATCTCAAAGTTTTGAGCAATTTTTTGCTTTTACTATTTAAAACAATTTTAACTTTTTATGAAAAAAATGTTAAGTTTAATTAAAACAAAAAGAAAAAAAATCATATTATTCTTTTCCTTTTTTATCCAAATAGTGATTTTTGGTTTTTTTCTTAGTTGGTTCAATAATATGAATACGAATAACTAATAACTATATATAAGCACAAAATTACGATATATGTATGTATATCTATACACCCGCAACACTCTGTCACTTAAACATACAATCTCTACATTTCAAATACATAATTAATATATTATTTTTTATTAAATAAATATAAAATTTTATAAACACAAACGATTCATAAATCATATAAATAAATTATCATAATGATGTTGAATTGTTCAAACAAAAAAAAATTCAATGGTTGTTGGATTGAATTTAGATGTTAAAATCAAGATGTAATAAAAATGAATTTCATAATATATTATAATTTTATAAAAAATGAGAATTAAAAAATTCAAATATACAAAAAAAATTTTAAAAAAATGACAATGACAATTTAGTAAAATATGATTATAGATAATCTTAATTGTATTAACTTATAACTTAATTGCATTAGATATTTGAAACTATGTCCTTTATTTTAAATTTGTTTCAAACTTCAAAATATTTTAATTATATTCTTAAACTATCAATGTTATATGAATTTAGTCTTTCAATTATAAAACCTTTAATTTAATCATTAAATGACACATTAAATTTTATGTAGTATAATTTAAAATGAATATTGTAAAAATGAAGGTTATAAAAATCTAGTGGTGTTAGTCAAGTACCGATAAAATATTTTTAAATGGAAACAATTTTTTTTTTATTTTCAGAACATATGTTTATTATTATTTTTAGAACATACATTAACACTCTATTAGGTATCAACCCAAAAACCTAAAAGTGTTGGTTAGGTACCAATAAAAAGTACAAACTTGGCTTACGATTTCTAAAGTTTATGTAGCACTCAGATCTCTAATTACCCAAAAATTTGAGACAATTGGAGGACCAAATTAAAAGAGATCGCAAGTTGGTAGCCTCAATTGAAAAATCAAGAAAAGTTAGAAACTAGATTGGACATAGTTGAGAACCTAACCTGGTTCGGTTGGAAAAGAACCAGTCGATTCCATGGTGGGAGACATAATGATTGTGAAGGCATAGTTCTCATGAGGTTGGTAATAGAGCAGGAAGGATTATAAATAGTTGGGAAATGGCTTCCCAAAGATGATTTCCTGCATGAATCTATTTCATTTTCTTTCGTTTTTCATTCTCTTCAGTAGCTTGAAGAATAAATAGCCATGGAAGGTACTGCATGAAGCAGACTTCATGAGAATGGAGATGGAAAAGTAGGAAAACCAGCAAGCTGGAAAGATTTTAAGACCTTTAGTATATGTAAGGCTATGTAAATGAAGTCATGGATTTTCAGAACCATTTTAGGGGTTTTGGATGCTTATGAAAGTCTAAGCTTTTAAGATGAAAAGCAAGTTTAACCAGTAGAATTTTTGTTGTGATGCTTAGCTACTAGGAGAATGGAAGCTCAAGTGTTCGAGAAAGCTAAGTCATGGAAATGATGAAGCTTTAGGTGAGTTTCTAAAAATCCAACCATGGAAGTTATGATCTATGTTGTCTGAGTATGTCATGTTCGCATAAACATGAATATTCGTGGATACGTGTCAGTAAGCATGAAATGATCATAGTATAACGTACATCACATAGTCATGAAAAATCATGATATGTGCATGTTTTGCAAGAAAACTGTGGGAAAAACCTTAATGGGATATATGAAGTTAGGATGGGAAATTGAGAGTGAAACTTTTAGAAACCGCCACAGGTGAAGCTTCGGGCCTTATGAAGGGAACACTGCAGTGTTCAAGCATCAAGGTTAGGTGGTGTATAGGAGGTAATAGGAGGAAGATTTAGGAAATGAGAACCATGGAAAGGTATTTACCACGACGGCAGTATTGACTGGTCCTGTAACAACCCGATTAAACGCTAATCGGAACGGTGGTTTCAGGACCACGAATCTGAGTCAGAAAAATATTTAAAAATTATTTTCTGTGTTTAATTTGTGTGAATTTATATCTATGAAATTTCTGTGATTTAATTTTATCGTTTGAATGTCCGATTAAAAAAAAGGGCTTAATCGCGTAAAATAAAAATTCAGTGGTTTTTCTAAAAAGGGCTAAATTGTACTTGGCTTTTTAAATGTAAGCCTTAAAGTTGAAATAGGCCCAAAATTAAGTGTAATGGATGGTATTAGACATAGAATATAAAATTCATTATTATTTCATTAAGGGTAAAATGGGAAATGAAATAAAATGTTATAATATAACATATTATAACATCTAATAAAATCATTTTCATCATTTTCATCTCCTAATTGCCAAAATTAAAGAGAAGAATAATAACCTAGGGTTTGGCCACCTATTTAGCTCAATCAAGGTTCGTTTTCTTGTCGGTTTTTGATAATTTTTACGATTTTGAGATCGTTGCTTCGAGTACTACAAAACCCATGCTTTAATTTTTGATTTTGATGAATATTTTGAGTTGAGCCATTGTTGATAGCTTGTGATTTTTGTTGTTTGATGGTGAAATATGAAAGATATGTTTTAGATTAACATATTTTGTATTGGAGTTTTTGATGATGTTGAGTAATTAGGACTTAATTGCAAAAATAATAATTTGAGGGACTAAAATGTGAAATTTATAAAATATATAGACTTGTATAGGCATGGGTAGCATTCGGCCTAACATGGGTGTTTTGAAATTTTGTGTATTTTGTGTTTTGTGTAATAGGGACTAAATTGAAAAAATTATAAATGTCAGGGGTAAAATGGTAAATTGCATATTTATGTGTTTTTGGACTAAATTGAATGAATATATGTTTGAATGAGCTTAATTTGAATATGTTTAGATCAAGAACCAAAGAAATCAGATTTGGACCGGAGAAAAACGAAAGTTGTCGACTAGCAGCCCTGTCCCGTGTTACGACGTCCGAGGTAAGTTTATAAGTAAAAAAGACATGTTTATTGATAGTTTAATGTTATACTTACATGCTGTTATGAAATGTTATAATTAAATTATGCTATGGTCGAATATGTTAAATTTGGCTATGACATTTCTAAGTTCGATTCGACCAAGATACGACGTCCGAAAGCCCCGTATGAACCTTAGGAATAGCTAGGATACATATGTCATGACATAGGATTCTGATATATGTGTGCGAGTAATTCCATAGCATCGTTTTGTGATTCTGATATGTGTTTACGAGTAAGACCCTGTTTAGGACAGTGGCATCGATATGTGGTTACATGTAAGACCACGTCTGGGACGTTGGCATTGTATAGTTTATGTGATTATCCGAGTGTCCTATCCAATTCTGAATGGTTCATCGGGCAAAGGTAAACTGCGTACAGATTGTATAATATGAGGTAAATGGTCAGGTATGAGTCAATTTGATGTTTACTTAAGACAAGGTAAGAAAGTGTTATAGTTGTGTGCTATAAATCATATACAATGCAAATGAGGAATCCATGTGTATTTGGATATGTGTATTCAACTTGTGATGAATAATTTGTGTGGTGTTGAAATTTCATTTAATATGTGTATATGTATACTTTGTGTATTCAGCTATTTAGGTATAAATTATACATGGGATGACTTTTGATGATTCTTGAATTGCATAAAAGAGTAAATGGATGTATGGTTTTTACGGCTATTAGGATTGGAAATGGAAGTTGATTTATAGTGTATTAAGTGATTATATATGTATTCAACTTAGGTAGTGAATAATGTTAATGCATTTTGTTTAGTTAATAAAAATCAAATATGTTATTGAGTTGTTTACTGCTTATAACTTACTAAGTTGTGGTAGTTTACTTTGTGTATTATATTACTCTGGTTTATAGATTTTGAAGTCAAGCTGCAAGCTCGGGGATCACCAGTCAAGTTCATCATACTATCTACAACTTTGGTACCTTTAAACTAAACTTGAATTATGGCATGTATAGGCTATTTTGAAGTTAGTTATTCTGAAAATGAATGTATATTAGCCATGCAAAAATGGCTTAATTATTTTGCTTAATTTTGGTTTTGGTTCAATTATGGATTAATACTATTTTGATCTAGATGCTGTGTGCTATGAGCAATTGTGAAATGCGTTATATGATCTTATATTAAGGTGGGTTATGACCTTGTATGGAGCAAGGTGGAATCGTCCATGAGCATGATTAAATGGTTCAGTCAATGTTTTGCATAGGTGAAACCTATATGAATTTGATAAATTCGGTCATAAAATGGAATTGAATATGATGGCTAAGTTTGAGTTGTGATTTGACATTGCCTATAAATATATGTATATGATAGCTTGTTTGATCTGTTGGTGCATGGGATATAAGATTGCATGTTAAAGTTGATATTATAATTTTGCTATTAAATAGAGTCATGATTAGCAATAAATGGACCAGAGCTTAAAATGTCCGAATGGTGACCGTTTTGATTTGTTTGTTATAAATGAAGTCATTTGAAATGGTTTTGATCAACTTGTGATTTGGAAATTAAATATATAAATAATCATGCATGTGGAATTGACTTTATATATATAATTTGTCTTAAGGTATACATGCTTATAAACATAAACTTGATAATGTTTAATAATGTGTTCGGTTATGCATGAATAGGGAATATATATATTGGGTTATAATGAGTTTTACATTAATAAGCTAAAATGCTGGTTATGATTAGGAGAAATATATTCAGTATATGTTTTAATATGTATATTAAATAAGTATAGATTCTTAATATGGGCGAATAAGGTTAGAAATGAATAATTGTTAAGCATGATGGATAATGCATGTACATTCGGCTATATGAAATGAAAATGGCAAATTGAATGATGACTTGTACATTAGTAAGCAAATAATAAGTAGTCAACGTGTATGTCTTTTTATTATATTATAATTTGACATAATAAGTATCATATTAAAAGTCAATCTTGACATGATAATATTGGAATGAATTGATGTACTTGATTTTATGAATTCTATTTATCTGTGACTTTTTCATTAGAGTTATGATTGTATAATTTGTGTAATTAAAAAAAAAGTTGTATCCATATTACTTTTGGTTAAGTAATATTAATTAATAAATTGACTTTTTATATTAAGATTGATTGGTTTATGAGTCGGTACAAGTTTATGCATGTGATTGTTCGGATCTATGTTTTGATTGGTAATATCTCATAACCCCATTTCGGTGACAGATGCGGGTTAGGGGTGTTACATTTTGTTGGTATCAGAGCTACAGTTTAGTCGGTTCTAGGACTAACGTAGCGTGTGTGAGTCTAGCTATACATGCCATAATATTATTCTGTGATAGTGTGATGACTTCTGACATTTGAAATGTGTTTTCATATAGTAAATGGATCCTGACCGAGCTGTAGTTGATGATGTCGAAAGTGTAGCTCCTGCACCCGCGCAAGAGACAGCGCAGGCTGATTGTCGACCGACTTCGAGTAATCCAGAAAGTCAGGCTAAATAAGCCTTATATCAAATGATTAATGACTGGTTCACTCAATATATCTAGACTAACCCGGCTGCACAACAACCTCCACCCCCAATTAATCCATCTTTCATGCCTGCTGTACCTCAAGTAAGTGATCCGTTGCGATTGAATAGACCACTTGTCGATAAAATCAGAAAACATAGAGTTGAAGAGTTTAAAGCCACTGATGATGATGATGCTGAGCGGGCTGAGTTCTGGCTTGATAATACCATCCGTGTGTTTGATGAGCTGTCCTGTACTCCTGATGAATGTTTAAAATGTGCTATATCCTTGCTTCGAGACACAGTATACCACTAGTCGAATACCCTAGTATCAGTAGTTCTGAGAGAGCAGGTGACTTGGGAATTCTTTCAGACTGAGTTCCGTAAGAAATATATCAATCAGAGATTTATCGATCAAAAGTGTAAAGAATTTCTAGAGTTGAAATAGGGTTGGATGATAGTGACGGAGTATGAGCGAAAATTTGTGAGACTCAACCGGTATGCCCGAGAGTGTGCTTCCACTGAAGCCATAATGTGTAAAAGATTTTAAGATGGGCTGAATGAAGATATCAAACTGTTAGTTGGCATACTTCAGATAAAAGAGTTTGTGGTACTTATTGAGCGAGCCTGCAAAGCTGAAGACCTCGAGAAAGAGAAAAGAAAAGTTGACTTTGAAGCTAGAGATGCAAGCAAAAGAACATCCGATTAGTCATTCTAGTTGACATCAAAGAAGTTCCGAGATAATTCTAGCCGTTCTAAAGCCACTTCAGGTTACCTCAGACAGGATCAGAATAGACCACCAGTGAGCTCGAGAGCTACCTCAGTAACGAGTGTCGGTAATGTCAGATCAAATTAACCCGAGTGTAAGCACTATGGTAAACGACATCCCGGCAGTTGCAAGTTGCATGATCGGGCTTGTTTTAAATGTGGATCGATAGATCATTATATTCGAGACTGCCCAATGTTAGCTGAGGAAAATCTAATGCAGAATACAAGATCGGGTAACACTGCAGCTCGAGGTAGACCACCCAGAAATAGGGGTGAGCAAAATTTGATTCGATTCGAAAAAATCGAAAAAAATTCAAATTTTGAGTTAAACGAATCGAATTATTCGAGTTAATCGAGTTATTCGAGTCAACTCGAATTTTTTTTTGAATTTCGAGTTCGAATCGAGTTGAGTTTTCAAATTCGAATAACTCGAATAATTCGAATATCAAACTATAATATTTTACATTTTTACCCCAAACTCCCAACCTTTTTATTTTTCCCTCAAAACTTTTACTCCTCACTTTTCCCCCAAAACTTTGACTTCCCTCCTATCCCAACCCCCCATCTACTCAAAATCTATTTCCCACCAAAATTTTACTCTCTCATTTACTTTTCCTCAAAATTTTACTCCTCAAAACCCTTAAAACTTTTTATTTTCTCCCTAAAATTTTACTCCCTTCCACTTTCCCCCCAAAACTTTTACTTCCTTCCCATCCCACGCTCCATCTACCCCAAACCCATCCACCCTATTTTTTTAATATTTTTCCTCCAAAATTTTACTCCCCTAGTCACTTTCCCTCAAACTTTTACTCTCCAAAAATTTTTATTCCCCCCCTAAACTTTTTCTTCTCACTCTTTACTCCAAAATAAAAAATCAAAATTACCCAAAAAAATCTCTAAACATAAATAATAATAATTTTATTTATATCTACTATTTATATTATTAAATTAAATTTCACATTTTATATTATTTATATTATTGAATTGTTTAGTCATATTGAATATTTATATTAAAATTTAATTATTAATGATGCCATAAAATATTCGTGTTAAAATTTTATATTGGTATCAATTTCACATTTTATCTTTAAAATAACTTTTATTAAAAAATCACATTTTTATATATAATATATTTTTTAATTCCAAAATATATAGTGACAAGAATATGAAGATAATTGAAACAACTAAGCAAGTAAAGAAGCTAACCTGTATATAAAAGATTAATAAATAAATTATGAGGTGATGAAAGGTAATAAAAAATTTGATTACGGTGGACAAATTTTATTACGATGGGTGATAGTTGTAATAAGGACCCAAAATTATTTTTTAAAATTTAACTCGAACAAATATATTCGATTCGATTCGATTCGATTTGAATTCCATCTCACTCGACTCGATTCGAGAAAATATCAAATCAAATTAGGATGTTAAAATATGATTTCATTCGATTTGATCGAACGCTCACCCCTACCCAAAAAATGCTGGTAATACGAGTGGCAGTTAGAGAGGGACTAAAGATACGGCAATCAGATCTGAGGCTCGTGCACCTGCTAGAGCCTATGCTATACGTGCACGAGAGGAGGCTTCATCCTCGGATGTCATTATTGGTACATTTATTCTTTATGATACTAATGTAATTGCATTGATTTATCCTGGTTCTACTCATTCTTATGTATGTGAGACATTAGTCTTCAGCAAGACTCTACCTGTTAAGTCTACTGAGTTTGTGATTAGAGTGTCAAACCCCTTGGGCCAGTGTGTTATAGTTGATAAAGTGTGTAAGAATTGTTCCTTGATGGTTCGAGATATGTGCTTTTCGGCTGATTTGATGTTGTTGCCATTTGATGAGTTCGACATAATTTTGGGTATGGATTGGCTGACTTTATATGATGCTGTTGTGAACTTCAAAAGAAAGACCATTGATCTACGGAGCTAGAATGATAAAGTTATTTGGATCGAATCTAGTGATTTGTATGGTTTACCAGCAGTGATTTCTTCGATGCTAGCTTAGAAATATGTGAGAAAAGGGTGTGAAGCTTATTTTGCCTATGTGCTCGACAACAAAGCAGCTGAAAGAAACATTGAATCAGTACCTGTTGTATGTGAGTATCCGGATGTGTTTCCAGAAAAATTACCAGGTTTGCCACCTATTCGGGAAGTAGAGTTTGGTATTGAGTTAATGCCTAGGACGACTCCGATATCCATAGCTCCGTACAGAATGACACCTGTAGAATTAAAAGAATGGAAAGCTCAGTTGCAAGAATTGACAGATAGAGGTTTCGTGCGACCGAGTATCTCTCCGTGGGGTGCACCTGTGTTGTTTGTGAAAAAGAAAGATGGAACTATGAGAATGTGCATCGATTGCAGATAGCTTAATAAGGTGACTATAAAGAATAAGTATCCGTTGCCACGGATTGATGATCTGTTTGACCAACTAAAAGGGGCGACAGTATTTTCGAAGATAGATTTGAGATCAGGCTACTATCAGTTGCGAGTTAAAGATTCAGATGTGCCAAAGACTACTTTCAGAACGAGGTACAGACATTATCAGTTTTTGGTTATGCCATTCGAACTCACTAATGCACCTGTTGTTTTCATGGATTTGATGAATCGGATCTTCAGACCATATCTAGACCGGTTTATTGTTGTGTTTATAGATGACATTTTGATCTACTCTCTTGATGAAGCTAAACATGCCAAACATTTGAGACTTGTGTTGCAGACACTGCGAGATAAACAGTTGTATGCAAAATTCAATAAATGTGAGTTCCGGTTAAGTGAAGTTAGTTTCCTGGGCCATGTAGTATCATCATCAGGTATTTGGGTGGATCCGAGCAAAATTTCAGCTATACTGGATTGGAAACCTCCGAAGAATGTTTCTGAAGTCCAAAGCTTTCTAGGACTTGCTGGTTATTATAGACGGTTCGTGAAAGGTTTCTCTATGATTGCAGCCCTGATGATAAAGCTATTACGGAAAGATGTTAAGTTCGAGTGGTTAGGGAAGTGCCAGAAAAGCTTTGATCAGTTGAAAGCCCTTTTGACTGAAGCTCCAGTGCTAGTTCAGCTAGAATCGGGTAAAGAATTTGTTATTTATAGTGATGCATCATTAAATGGTTTGGGCTGTGTTCTGATGCAAGAAGGCAGAGTGATAGCTATGCCTTGAAACAATTGAAGCCACATGAAAAGAACTATCCGACACACGACCTAGAATTGGCAGCCATTGTATTTGCCTTGAAAATTTGGTGTCACTATCTATTCGGTGAGAAATGTCATGTTTATTCTGACCATAAAAGCCTGAAATACTTGATGACTCAGAAGGATTTGAATTTGAGACAACGTCGATGGTTAGAATTGCTAAAAGACTACAAGCTTGTGATTGACAATCACCCGGGAAAGGCTAACGTTGTTGCTGACGCTTTAAGTTGAAAATCACTGTTTACTTTGCGTGCAATGAATGCACATATGGATATGTCTAATGATGGTTCGATAGTAGTTGAATTGAAAGCCAGGCTGTCATTTGTTCAATAAATATGTGATACCCGGAAGGTTGATAATGAATTGATTACAAAACAAGCTCAGTGTGAGACAGATACTGATTCACAGTTCAGAGTTAATGTTGATGACTGTTTGAGATTCAGAGACTGAACATGCATTCCGAGGAATTCAGAGTTGATTCAGATGATTTTCAATGAAGCTCATAATAGTCAGTTATCTGTTCACCCAGGTAGTACAAAGATGTATAATGATCTGAAATAGCTTTACTGGTGGCATGGTATGAAACGAGACATTTCTGACTTTATTGCAAGATGTTTAGTCTGTCAACCAGTAAAAGCTGAGCATCAGGTGCCTTTAGGATTACTTCAACCTATCATGATACCTGAGTGGAAGTGGGATAGAGTCACGATGGATTTTGTATCTGGTTTATCGTTGACACCGAGCAAGAAAGATGTAATCTGGGTTGTTGTTGATAGACTAACTAAATCTACTCATTTTGTTTCGATACGTACGGATTACTTACTTGATAAGTTAGCTGAATTGTATGTCTCTCAGATTGTGAGATTGCATGGTGTGCCTATATCTATTGTTTTGGATAGAGACCCGAGGTTTACATCACGAATTTGGAAGAAACTGTAAGATACACTAGGTACGACATTACATTTCAGTGCTGCTTTCCATCCGCAAACAGATGGCTAATCTGAGCGAATCATTGAGATACTTGAGGATATGTTAAGATGTTACATTCTCGAGTTTGAAGGTACGTGGGAAAGATACCTGCCTTTGATTGAATTTGCGTATAATAACAGCTATCAATCGAGTATCAAAATGGCACATTATGAGGCTTTGTATGGTCATAAATGTTGTACGCCTTTTTACTGGACTGAGCTCAGTAAAAATAAGATACACGGGGTTGACTTGATCAGAGAAACTGAACAGAAAGTGAAAGTGATTCGTGAAAGTTTGAAAGCAGCATCAGATCGTCAGAAATCTTATGCAGACTTGAAACGTAAAGATATAGAGTTTCAGATCGGAGATAAAAATTTCTTGAAAGTCTCACCATGGAAGAAAATACTCAGATTTGGTCGTAAAGGCAAATTGAGTCCGAGATTCATTGGGCCGTATGAAATTATAGAGCGTATTGGGCCATTTGTTTACAGATTGTTGTTGCCACCTGAGTTAGAAAAGATACACAATGTATTCCATGTTTCGATGCTTCAGAGGTATCGGTCTGATCCTTCACATGTGATTTGTTCGCCTGAGATTGAAATTTAGCCTGATATGACCTACGAAGAAGAACCAATTCGCATTTTGACTCGTGAGGTTAAAGAGTGACGAAATAAGAAGATTCTGTTAGTTAAAGTATTATGGCATAAGCATGGAGTTAAAAAAGCAACATGGGAGCCAGAGGATACAATGAGAGAACGTTATCTGAACCTATTCACGGGTAAGATTTTCAGGGACGAAAATACCTAAGGGGGGAGAGTTGTAATAGCCCGATTTAGACCCTAATCGGAACAGTGGTTTCTGGACCATGAATCTAAGTCAGAAAAATATTTAAAAAATATTTTTTGTGTTTAATTTGTGTGAATTTATATCTGTGAAATTTTCATGATTTAATTTTATCATTTGAGTGTCTGATTAAATAAAAAAGGCTTAATAGCACAAAATAAAAATTCAGTGGTTTTTCTAAAAAGGGCTAAATTATACTTGGCTTTTTAAATGAAAGCCTTAAAGTTGCAATAAGCCCAAAATTAAGTGTAATGGACAGTATTAGGCATAGAATATAAAATTCATTATTATTTCATTAAGGGTAAAATGGGAAACGAAATAAAATGTTATAATATAACATATTATAACATATAATAAAATCATTTTCATCATTTTCATCTCCTAATTGCCGAAACTAAAGAGAAGAATAATAACCTAGGGTTCGACCACCTATTTAGCTCAATCAAAGTTCATTTTCTTGTCGGTTTTTGATAATTTCTACGTTTTTGAGATCGTTGCTTCGAGTACTACAAAACCCATGCTTTAATTTTTTATTTTGATGAATATTTTGAGTTAAGCCATTGTTGATAGCTTGTGATTTTTGTTGTTTGATGGTGAAATATGAAAGATATGTTTTAGATTAACATATTTTATATTGGAGTTTTTATGATTTGAGTAATTAGGACTTAATTACAAAAATAATAATTTGAGGGACTAAA
Organism: Gossypium hirsutum; assembly: GCF_007990345.1. Classification (NCBI taxonomy): domain Eukaryota; kingdom Viridiplantae; phylum Streptophyta; class Magnoliopsida; order Malvales; family Malvaceae; genus Gossypium; species Gossypium hirsutum. Next base: position 65,551,713 of record NC_053433.1, read on the forward strand.
ATATGAAATTTATAAAACATATAGACTTGTATAGGCATGGGTACCATTCGGCCTAACATGGGTGTTTTGAAATTTTGTGTATTTTGTATTTTGTGTAATAGGGACTAAATTGAAAAAATTGTAAATGTTAGGGGTAAAATGGTAAATTTCCTATTTATGTGTTTTTGGACTAAATTGAATGAAAATATGTTTGAATGAGCTTAATTTGAATATGTTTAGATCAAGAACCAAAGAAATCAGATTTGGATTAGGGAAAAACGAAAGTTGTCGACTAGCAGCCCCGTCCCGTGTTACGACGTCCGAGGTAATTTTATAAGTAAAAAGACATGTTTATTGATAGTTTAATGTTAAAATTACATGCTGTTATGAAATGTTATAATTAAATTATGCTACGGCCGAATATGTTAAATTTGGCTATGACATTTCTGAGTTCAATTCAACCAAGATACGACGTTTGAAAGCCCCATATGAACCTTAGGAATAGCTAGGATACATATGTCATGACATAGGATTCCGATATATGTGTGCCAGTAAGTCCATGGCATCGTTTTGTGATTCTGATCTGTGTTTACGAGTAAGACCCTGTCTAGGACAGTGGCATCGATATGTGGTTACATGTAAGACCACGTCTGGGATGTTGGCATTGTACGGTTTATGTGATTATCCGAGTGTCCTATCCAATTCTGAATGGTTCATCGGGCAAAGGTAAACCGAGTGCGGATTGTATAATAAGAGCTAAATGGTCAGGTATGAGTTAATTTGATGTTTACTTAGGACAAGGTAAGGAAGTGTTATAGTTGTGTGCTATAAATCATATATAATGCAAATGAGGAATCCATGTGTATTTGGATATGTGTATTCAGCTTGTGATGAATAATTTGTATGGTATTGAAATGTCATTTAATATGTGTATATGTATACTTTGTGTATTATACATGGGATGACTTTTGATGATTCTTGAATTGCATAAAAGAGTAAATGGATGTATGGTTGTTATGGCCATTAGGCTTGGAAATGGAAGTTGATTTATAGTGTATTAAGTGATTATATATGTATTCGGCTTAGGTAGTGAATATTGTTAATGCATTTTGTTTAGTTAATAAAAATCAAATATGTTATTGAGTTGTTTACTGCTTATAACTTACTAAGCTGTGGTGGCTTACTTTGTGTATTATGTTACTCTGGTTCGTAGATTTTGAAGTCAAGTAGTAAGCTCGGGGATCGTCAGTCAAGTTCATCATACTAGCTACAGCTTTGGTACCTTTAAACTAAACTTGAATTATGGCATGTATAGGCTATTTTGAAGTTAGTTATTCTGAAAATGAATGTATATTGGCCATGTGAAAATGGCTTAATTTTTTTGCTTGATTTTGGTTTTGTTTCAATTATGGTTTAATACTACTTTGATCTAGGTGTCGTGTGCTATGAATAATTGTGAAATGCATTATATGATCTTATATTAAGGTGGGTTATGACCTTGTATGGAGCAAGGTAGAATCGCCCATGAGCATGATTAAATGGTTCGGTCAATGTTTTGCATAGGTGAAACCTATATGAATTTGATATACTCGGTCATAAAATGGAATTGAATATGATAGCTAAGTTTGAGTTGTGATTTGACATTGCCTATAAATATATGTATATGACAGCTTGTTTGATTTGTTGGTGCATGGGATATGAGATTGCATGTTAAAGTTGATACTATGATTTTTCTATTAAGTAGAGTCATGATTATCAATAAACGGACCATAGCTTAAAATGTCTGAATGGTGACCGTTTTGATTTGTTTGTTATAAATGAAGTCATTTGAAATGGTTTTGATCAACTTGTGATTTGGCAATTAAATATATAAATAATCATGCATGTGGAATTGACTTTATATATATAATTTGTCTTAAGGTATACATGCTTATAAACATAAACTTGATAATGTCTAATAATGTGTTCGGTTATGAATGAATAGGGAATGTATATATTAGGTTATAATGAGTTTTACATTAATAAGCTAAAATGCTGGTTATGAGTAGGAGAAATATATTCGGTATATGTTTTAATATGTATATTAAATAAGTATCGATTCTTAAGATGGGCGAATAAGGTTAGAAATGAATGATTGTTAAGCATCATGGATAATGCATGTACATTCGGCTATATGAAATGAAAATGGCAAATTGAATGATGACTTGTACATTAGTAACCAAATAATAAGTAGTCAGTGTGTATGTCTTTTTATTATAGTATAATTTGACATAATAAGTATCATATTAAAAAGTCGATATTGACATGATAATATTGGAATGAATTGATGTACATGATTCTTTGAATTCTATTTACCTGTGACTTTTTCATTAGAGGTATGATTGTATAATTTGTGTAATTAAAAAAAAAGTTGTATCCATATTACTTTTGGTTAAGTAATATTAATTAATAAATTGACTTTTTATATTAAGATTGATTGGTTTATAAGTCGGTACAAGTTTATGCATGTGATTGTTCGAATCTATGTTTTGATTGGTAATATCCTGTAACCCCATTTTGGCGACAGATTCGGGTTAAGGGTGTTACAGGTCCTTCAAGGAAACACTGTGATGACGGTACATGGTGTAAGGCCATAGATGAAAGATGCTATGGTAGTCTAGCATTAGGTACGTAGTGTACAACCATAGATGAAAGATGCCATGGCTGCATGGTACAAGGTACAATGTATAAAATATACGATGTAAAACCATAAATGAAAGATGTTATGGCAGCCATGTATAATGAGTAGGACCATGGATGAAAGGCTCTATGGCATCATATGATAGTATGTCATGATGGCGACCATGGATGAAAGGCTCTATGGCATCATATGATAGTACGTCATGATGGCGAATCAGTGTAAGACCATGTACGAAAGACTCTATGGCATCCACAAAGATAGTCCGCTAGGGCAGTAAACATAGAAAAAAAATAGTCCACTGGGATAGTAAACGCATGACAAAGATAGTCCACTAAGACAATAAACACAAAACAGTCAGTTGACTAGGATAGTAAACATAAATAGAGTTCACCGGGATGGTAAACATGAGGTAAGTCTATCAAGACAAGGGAAACAAGGTAAGAAGGGTGTAAGACCACAACTCGACTATAGCAACTCATAGAGTCTGCCAAGAAACAAATGCAGAAAGTCTGCCAGGACCTCAAGTGAGGGATATACTGCCAGGGTGACAAGTATGAGAACCACAGGCGACAAGTATGAGAACCACACATGTAGAAAAAGAGCCGAAAGAAAGTGTAAGTAGTGGCAAAAAAATCTTGACGAATCCGCCAAAAATGGTGAAAGTGGTAAAAATAGATGTGAAAGCCAACAAGGCATGGGTGAAAACCAACAAGAATTAGAGGAAGATAGGCTATACGAGAGCTGGCCTAATTATGGAAAAGTAAAAGGGGAAAATTGTCCAAGAGTCGCAAGTAAGGATCTATCATGAAGAACCACTAGGGTTGGCTCAAAAAATGTGACAGCCCTAAATTGAACCTAGTCGAAAAGTGGTTTCGGGACCACAAAACCAAGTCATAAAAATAATTAACAGTTATATTTGATGCCTATTATATGTATATAGGCATGTGTGAAAATTTCATGTTTGAATTTTGTTAATTGTAAGTGAATTTTGCTAAATAGGACTTGTGTGAGAAAATTTAGAAATGTGCTAGGCAAATGTTAAAGTGGCCTATTGATGCATGTTAGAAAATGTTTGTCCTTGCATGTCAAATTACCCAAAACTTAGGATGGTGGCCGGCCATGCTATGGGTTAAAATGTATTATAAACATTTTATGTTAGTGTTTTATGTTAGGAATAATAAAATAAAGAACATGGGTAATAAAATAATAGTGGTTAGTAGGAGGAGAAACAAAAAAAAATTAGCTAGGTTGCTCCTCCATTGCCGTGAATTGAAGGAAGAAAACAAAGAAAAAAAAATGTTCATCTTTTAACATCCTTGGCCGAAAATGCTAAGAAGAAGAGGGAAGGGGAAGTAAAATATTCGGCCACTCCTTCTAGTCTTGAATAAGGTATGTAATTCATGGTAGCTTTTGGAATTGTTGAATGTATTAAGCTAGTTACTAAGTCCCTTAGTTAGCCCATGTTCAAATTTTGAATCTTGTTGGTAACATGAGCAATCGGTCATGAGAAAATGTTCAAGAAATGGTTGTTGTTCATGTTATTTGGATGAGAAATGGTGAGTTTTGTTGTTTCATGTTAAAGTTAGGTGAATGATGATAGATGAGTGTTTGAACTATAAAAAGAATCATAGGTGAGCATTAGATACTAAGGGAAAAGAATCGGCTACCTTGTTATGAGCTAGGGCCGAATGTGAGTTTGGTTGTGTTTGAATATTACATGCTTGGTAGAATGGTGGATGAAAGTGCCGAATGTGGTCTTTGGTTTGGGCATAAGGAATAATAGTATGCATAGGTTTCGGCTTTGGTAGTACCTATGTAATTATAATTAGTTCATTTGAAGGTTTGGCATGAGGTGATAAGTAAAAGTTTAAAGGTAGCTTAAATTAATTGATTATATGTGTGTATGCTATTAGAAATTCAAGGAATTCTCGGAAAAAATGTGGTTAGGGGTTAAGTCATGGGAACTTGGGGGTATTCATATGTGGACTTTAAGATTTTGTACACTATGACTATGTAAGTTAGGTGTTAAATAACTTAATCATGTGTATGCATGACCAAGTATAATCGGCCACATGAGTAAAGAAATGGGTTAATTGATATGTGGTAAATGTTAAGTGTTAAACGAAAAGGAAATGATATCATATTGGAATATGTACACTCGACCACATGAATGCATACATAGATTGGTGTTGCATGTATTCGGCTATAGGTAAGCATATTGATGATTCTATCTTGACTTAGATAATCGGCTAAAGGAGAATATTAGCTATGTGACAGCCCAAAGTTGACCCTAGTCGGGAAGTGGTTTCGGGACCGCTAAACCGAGTCACCGAAATGTTTGAATGTGATACTTATTGTCTAGAATATGTAATTATGAATGTGTGAAAATTTCAAGCTTCAATTTGGTTGATTTCATGTGAATTTAGTCAATAGGACGTATGTGAGAAAATTCTAAAATGTGATAGGTCAATGTGTGAGGACCTATTAGTGCATGTGGACAAAGGGGGGACTTGCATGTCAAATTCCCCCCCTACTAGTAGTGGCCGGGCATGACAAGCATGGTAGACCAAGTTTGATGGCCAAGACATGTCATAGACATGTGTTGTTGGTGCATCATGGGTGGAAAAAAATAAAATAATAGGCATGGAAATTAAATAATGAAAAGGAGTATGATGAATACACAAAAAAAAAATGTGTAGTTGATTCTTTTCCCCCCCATTGCCGTGAGCTAAAGAAAAGAGAGGAGAAGATCTTTGTTCATCCTTTTCTCACCTTCATTTAGCCTAAATTAGAAAGAAAAACAAAGAAAAAATTTTCTCATCCTTTGGTTCATCCTTGGCCAAAAATTTTAAGGAGGAAAGAAGAAGAAAGGTGAAGAGATTCGGCCATGCATGTAGCTAGGCTAAGGTATGTTTGATGATGTTCCATGAGATGCATGCATGTTTTAGTTGTTAGCTTGAGTTCTACCTAGCCCATGGTCTAAATCTTGCTATGTGATGGAATTGGCACTTGACCATGGATGCATCATTCTTGGTTGGTGTTTGATGTTGTGGTGATGAGGCATGAGGATGAGTTAAGATTCGGCCTAGGTGGAGGTTGTGTTAATGCCATTGCATGCAAAATATGAAGCTTGTTAATGATGCATGTGATGATGGCTTGATGATTCTTGAACCTCCTTTTTAGCATTTTTGTGTGAGCACATATGTGCATTGGTTGCTAAATGGAGAAGAATCGGCTAGCAAGATGTGTGCTAAGGCCGAATGTAACTTTGCATGTTAATGAGCAATGCATGTGTTAAATTGATGAAAAGGGGGAGGATGCTTTACTAGTGTGTATATGTGTGTATTAAGTGTTGAAATCGACCCCAAAAATAGACATGCATATTCGGCCAAGGGGAAAGAAATTAGCTAATATGTTGTGTTGATGCATGATTTTTGCATGTATGAGACTTTAATGTCTAATGTATAAATATGGGCTAAGTGCCTTGTGTTCATCTTTTTGATGCCTAAATGATGAAATCAATTTATTTGTTTAATTAAGCTCAAGAGCAAAGGGGAAATAAATCCGATAAAGGGAAGGAAAAAGTGGTTGAATAGCTAGCGGAATCGTTCGACAACACCCGAGGTAAGTTCTTGAGTAAGAGAGCTTAAATTACGATGTGATTAAATCATGCTCTATGTGTGGCTATTGAGCCGAATGTGCAAGGACGATATGTGCCTTGTGTTTGAGTTTCGCAAATGAAAATGAAATATGAATGTGCCATGAATTATTGTTAGATGTGCATGATTAATTGAATGCTGTCCGGGCTAAGTCCCGAAGGCTTTGTGCTAAGTGAATATATCCGGACTAAGATCCGAAGGCATTTGTGCGAGATACAAATTCCGGGTTAAGCCCCGAAGGCCTTTGTGCGAGATACTAAATCCGGGTTAAGTCCCGAAGGCATTCGTGCGAGTTATTAAATCCGGGTTATGTCCCGAAGGCATTGTGTGAGTTACTAAAACCAGGCTATGTCCCGAAGGCATTTGAACGAGGAGCTATATCCGGTTAAATCCCGAAGGTACGTGATTTGGTAATGAATGAGCTTGCTGTAAAATTCCAGCGAATACTCGAAAAACATCCCAATATGGGGATATGTTACGTATGTGTTGAATTTAATCGAGCCCTTACAAATAAATGTTCGCTCAGTTGATAAACGAGCTACCGGCCTTCGGCTAAGTTAGTCTATTGTGTATGTACATAAGGGTTGTTAATGTTGTGAAGCAAGTTTGATATCGGTAAATTGCGTATTATGAAATATTCCGTTTAGCTAAATGTGTGTTATTCTTTGTTTATGCTGGAATTCCTTGCTCAAAACTTACTAAGCATAAATTGCTTACTCGTTACACTGCTCCTCTGTTTTATAGATTTTTGGTTCTCCAGCTATCGGACTTGGGATCTTGAAGTCGAAGTCGCCCACACTATCAAAGGCTCTTTTGGGTACTGTTTTGGTTGAATTTTGATATGGCATGTATAGGACTACCCATTGTTGTTTTTCGAGTACTTTATGAAATGTATAAGTGTACAGCCATGCGAAAATGGCTTGTAGAAGTGGAGTATGGCATTACACCATTCGTGTTTATGAATGTATAGATGGTTTCATGATGTAACTATAGTTGGAATGGAAGTGTTGAGCAAATGATCAGCCATTGGAATGATCATATGTGGGCATATGTATGACAAGGCCCTAGTTGGTCCATGAAACCCCGAAAATAGGTAAGGTTTACTTTGAAAACAGAGGCTGACAGCAGCAGTGGTGTGGATTGGAAAAATCACAAGAATTTGTAGGAGTGGAATTAAATAGTGAATAAATTATGTAATCGACCCTTGATGAATCTACTTTCATATGAAAGTAACGAAACAATCATATGAACAGTACAGTAAGAGATATCCGGGTTCTTGTGGAACAGGGCCAGAACAGTTTCTGGATTCCCTGTTCCGACTTTGGAAATTCACTATAAATTGACCAGAGATAATTAGGGTCATACCATATATGTATGGATTCCTCTCTGAGTCTAGTTTCCATAGAAACAAACGGAATCAGTATTGAAGCTCTGTGCAGAGAGATATCCAAGTCGTAATGGGAAAAGGTCAGTGTAGTCGACCCCTGTAACATGGGAGACTTTGACTAATAAACTGTACTAATTGGCCCGACCAAAAATTCTAGAAAAAAATACATAGGTGGGGACATGAGTCTAGTTTCAGGGAAAAATCACAAAACTGATTTTCGAGTTGTGAAACTCAAGATATGATTTTTGAAGCGACTAATACTCAGACTGGGCAGTGTCTGGAAAAATTTTTCAAAGTTTGTTAACATCTCGTGTCCGACTCCGGTGTCGGTCTCGGGTTCGGGGTGTTACAAGCTAATATGTTGAATTTGATTCATGATTTCATGCATATGACTCTAATGTCCAATATATATATGGACTAAGTACCTTGAATTTCTCTCGATGTTCAAGATGATTTAATCAATTTATTTGTTAAATTAAGCTCAAGAGCAAAGGGGAACTAAATCCGATAAAGGGAAGGAAAAAGTAATTGAATAGCCGTTGAAGTCGTTCGACAGCATCCGAGGTAAGTTTTCGAGTAATGGAACTTAGTTTATGATTTGATTAAGTCATGACATATAGCATAACAAATAAACGGAGATATAATGATTCAACTTGAATTATATATTGAGGTGACTAGTTTATACTTGTTACGGGTAGCCGAAAATGGTAATGCTTGATAAGTGACTTGTGTTTGAATTCTAGTTATGAAAATGAAATATAGATGCATCATGATTTATTGATATGTGCATGAATATCAGGATGATAACCGGGCTAAGTCCCGAAGGCATTTGTAACAGCCCGATTTTGACTCTAATTGGACATAGTGGTTTCGGGACCACAAGTCCGAGTTAAAAAAAATATTTTAATATTATTTCATGTGTTTATTATATGTTAATTTACATGTGTGAAAATTTCGTGAATTAATTTTATTGTTTGTGTGCTTAATTTAATAAAAGGACTTAATCGCATAAAATGTGAAATTGACTAATTAATGTGTAAAGTGCTAACTTGCTAATGTCTTTATAATGTGAAGTCCTTAATAGGAAATTAGACCATTATTCAAGATAGTGGATCGCATTATGCTTATAAATTATAGTTTTTATATTATGTATAAAGGTTATAATAATATATTATATTATAATGTTAATATATTAAAAGACAAACAAATTAAAAGCCACATTTTTCATCTTATTTTGACCGAAACTAGAGAAAAGAAAAAGAAAGAAACCTAAGCTAGGTTCGGCCATCTTTTGAAGCTTAATTCAAGGTTAGTTTTTGTTCGGTTTTTGATGATTTTTACGTTTTTGAGATCGTTGCTTTGAATACTTCAAAACCCATGTCTTAATTTTGTGAATTGATGAATATTTTGAATTATGCCATTGATGAATATTTGTGTTTTGGGATGTTTGATGATGAATAATGGAAGATATGTCTTAGATTAACATGTTTTGTATTGGTATTTTTGATGAATTTGAGTATTTAGGGCTAAATTGTGAAAATAAATTTTTGAGGGACTAAAATGTGAAATAAATGCAATGTGTGGACTTGTATGAGAACCATGAATATTCGGCCCTTGTGTGTTATGGGCAAATTTTGTGTATTTTGTGTTTTGTGCAAAAAGGACTAAATTGCAAAAAGTGCAAAATGTTAGGGGCAAAATGGTAATTTTCCCATTTATGTATTGTTGGACTCAAATGAATGTTTTGATGAATAAAAAGGTTAAATTTGACTATGTTTAGATCAAGGAACGAAGAAAACGAATTTGGATCGGGGAAAGTCGAAGATAATCGAATAGTCGATCGTGTTTGCTGATATCCGAGGTAAGTCTATTAGCTATTTAATGTCATAAAATCAGTATATAAATAAGTATATGAGCTGTTTTTGGATGAATTATAATTAAAAATATGATAGTTGAAATAATTAAAAGTATGAGTGAATTATATATATATATTATGCAAATCTACATCTATATGTTCTCGTATTGAACTTAGGTATGCCATTTATACAAGTTTATAAGGGGTTCGACTATGCAACTATGCATGTATATGTTCTTGTGATAAATTTAAGTATGAAACTTATATATGAAAAAGGGAGATTCGATTAGGTATGTATGTTCTTGTAAAGGTTCTTGAACGGGGTTGAAGAGATGAAATTATTAGCTTGGATTATCTTAATGTGTTCGAAAGTACGATATTAATAGTATGCTTCAATGTGTTAAGTTATATATATATATATATATATTCGGATGAGTTGAATTTGATGACTGAACTTTTTATACCGATGTGGGTTAAGGATATAGTTTATAAATTATTGAGCTGAATTTTTATGTGAATTCTATATACCATTATGATATACAACTCCTATGAATTGAGATTCTTTTGTTAAAGCTCAGTATCATTCGGTTTATCGTTAGTGACATAATTCAGACTTTACGTCTAGCAGGCTTAATGCCGGTGAAATTATTCAGACTATAAGTCTAGCAGGCTTAATGCCGGTGACACATTTCAGACTATAAGTCTAGCAGGCTTAATGCCGGTGACACATTTCGGACTATAAGTCTAGCAGGCTAAGAGCCGGTGTATTGAATCAGGTTTTAAAACCTAGCAGGCTAAATGCCGGTGAATCCGTTTAAAGCATGTGATAATATACAATTGATACCTCTATGATTTTGATTATATGAAATCGATGTATACATAAATGTTCAATCACATGATTTTAGTCATATTAACTTGATGAGCATATATATATACATATATTTGGTCTAAGCAATTGATAGATATGTATATATATATATGTTGCATTCGGCATAGGTGGATATATTTATGTGTATGCATTCGGCATAGGTGAAAATAAGTGTATGTATCTATGCATTCGGCATAGATGGGTATAGGTGCATATGTGCATTCGGCATTTATGGATGATAAGCATAAAAATTTGGCTTTTGATATATGTAGTTGAATAGTTGTATTTAAATGGATTCGATGAAGTGCGAACAATAAGTACTCTAGAAATCAGTATATGCTGTTAAGGATTATGCTAGTAACTTGATTATATGCATATAATGTATATACATTTGTCCATTTATGTGTATTAGATAAATATACATCCTTTTAGACTTAAACAAAATGACTCAATACAGTAGTGTTTGATTAGTAATCATATTTGATGATTGTAATTTCAATAAATTTACTTAAAGAATTATATGATTCTTTTATATGTATTATAGATATGCTGTAGACTTACTAAGCTATAAAAGCTTACTTTGTTTGCTTTCGTTCATTCGTTTTTATAGATTTTTTTTTGGAGACGCGTTACGAGCTCGGGGATCATCAGCACCGCCCATCACACTATCGACTTCTTTTGGTATTTTGTTAAATATTTGAACTCGATCTTATGGCATGTATAGGCTTGATAATGTTTTGGATAATTTTGAATCCTATTGTGTAAATAGCAATGCGAAAAGAGTTTAACTTCCATGCTTGAATTTGATTATATATGTTCATGAATTGGACTTGCATTTGGAATTAGATATTAAAGTTATGTTTATGTGAGCTTGGTTTCGTAATGCCTCGTAACCCTGATTCGGCGACGGAGACGGGTTAGGGGTGTTACATTTTATTGGTATCAGAGCTACGGTTTAGTCGATTCTCGGAACTAGCGTAGCGTGTATGAGTCTAGCTATACATGCCATATTTTTATATCGAGATAGTGTGATGACTGCTGACGTCTAAAAATGTGTTTTCGTATTGTAATGGATCCCGAACGAGCCGTAGCTGATGATGTTGAGAGTATAGCGCCTGCTCCCGCGCAAGGGACAGAGCCAGTAGATTCTCGACCAATCTCGAGTAACCAGGAGGGAGAGGCTAAACAAGCCTTCTACCAAATGATGAATGACTGGTTTACTCATTATGTCCGAACTAATCCGGTTACACAACAACCTCCACCCCCGACTAATCCATCTTCGATTCCTGTTATACCCCAAGTAAGTGATCCGATGAGATTACTTAAGCCTCCGGTTGACAAAATTCGAAAACACGGGGCCGAAGAGTTCAGAGCTACTGATGATGATGATGCTGAGCGAGCTGAATTCTGGCTTGATAATACTATTCGAGTGTTTGATGAGTTGTCTTGCACCACTGATGAGTGCTTGAAATGTGTCATATCCTTGCTACGGGACACTGCATATCACTGGTGGAATACACTAGTATCGGTGGTTCCGAAAGAGCGAGTGACCTGGGAATTCTTTTAGACTGAGTTTCGTAAGAAATACATCAGCCAGAGATTTATTGATCAGAAACGTAAGGAATTTCTTGAACTGAAACAGGGTCGTATGACAGTGACAGAATATGAACGGAAATTTGTGAGACTTAGTAGATATGCTCGAGAGTGTGTTTCAACTGAAGCTATCATGTGTAGAAGATTTGAAGATGGGCTGAATGAAGATATTAAACTGTTAGTTGGTATACTTGAGATAAAAGAGTTCGTAGTACTTGTTGAACGAGCTTGTAAAGCTGAGGAGCTCGGGAAAGAGAAGAGGAAAGCTGACTATGAAGCTCGAGATTCTCGTAAAAGATCATTCAGTAAATCATTTCAGTCGACCTCAAGGAAATTCAGAGCGGATCATAGCCAATCTAAAGCTACTGCAGGGTTTCCTAAGTATGATCGAGATCGACCCCCTGTGAGTTCACGAGCTACTTCAGTTGCTAGCGTTGGTAGTGTTCGACAAAATAGATCAGAGTGCAAGCATTGTAAGAAATGGCATCCTGGGGATTGCAGATTCCATGATCGGTCTTGCTTCAAGTGTGGTTCAAAAGATCATTTCATTCGAGAGTGTCCGATGGTAGCTGAGCAAAACACTGTGCAGGATACCAGACCGAGTAATGTGCCAGTCCGAGGTAGACCGCCGAGACAATTGAGTAATGTAAGTGGTAGTCAGAGAGGAACCAGGGACACAGCAATTCGATCTGAGGCCCGTGCACCTGCCAGAGCTTATGCCATCCGTGCTCGAGAGGAGGCTTCTTCTCCAGATGTTATTACTGGTACTTTCACTCTTTATGATACTAATGTTATTGCATTGATTGATCCTGGTTCGACTCATTCTTATGTGTGTGAGACTTTAGTATTCAGTAAGACTTTGCCTGTTGAGTCTACTGAGTTTGTAATTAAAGTATCGAACCCCCTGGGCCGGTGTGTTTTGGTTGACAAAGTGTGCAAGAATTGTCCGTTGATGATTCGAGATTTATGTTTTCCAGCTGATTTGATGTTGTTACCATTCGACGAGTTCGATATAATTCTGGGTATGGATTGGTTAACTCTGCATGATGCTATTGTAAACTGCAAACGGAAAACTATTGATCTACGGTGTCAGAATGATGAGATTATTCGGATCGAATCTAATGATCTGAATGGTTTATCAGCAATAATATCCTCGATGTCGGCTCAGAAGTATGTGAGAAGGGGTTGTGAAGCTTACCTTGCATTTGTTCTTGATAGTAAAGTGACCGAAAAAAAGATTGAATCTGTACCAGTAGTGTGTGAGTATTCAGACGTGTTTCCCGAAGAATTACCGGGTTTGCCACCTATTCGAGAGGTAGAGTTTGGTATTGAGTTAGTACCAGGGACGACTCCCATATCGATAGCTCCGTACCGTATGGCACCGACCGAATTAAAAGAATTGAAAGTACAGTTGCAAGAGCTAACTGATAAAGGTTTTGCACGACCGAGTTTCTCTCCTTGGGGTGCACCAGTTCTATTTGTGAGAAAAAAAGACGGAACGATGAGAATGTGCATTGATTACCGGCAACTCAATAAAGTGACTATAAAGAATAAGTATCCGTTACCACGGATTGATGATTTGTTCGATCAGTTGAAAGGGGCTACTGTGTTTTCAAAGATAGATCTGAGATCAGGCTACTATCAGTTGCGAGTTAAAGACTCTGATGTGCCAAAGACTGCTTTCCGAACGAGGTACGGACATTATGAGTTTCTTGTTATGCCTTTCGGACTTACTAATGCACCTGCTATTTTCATGGATTTGATGAATCGGATCTTTAGGAAGTATCTGGATCGGTTTGTGGTAGTATTTATTGATGACATTTTGATCTACTCTCGAGACGAAAATGAGCATGCTGAACATCTGAGACTTGTGTTACAAACTTTGCGAGATAAGCAGTTGTATGCAAAGTTTAGTAAATGTGAGTTCTGGTTACGTGAAGTCAGTTTTCTGGGCCATGTTGTATCAGCATCGGGTATTTGGGTTGATCCGAGTAAAATTTCAGCTATACTTGATTGGAAACCTCCGAGGAATGTTTCAGAAGTTCGAAGCTTTCTGGGGCTCGCTGGCTATTATAGACGTTTTGTGAAAGGGTTCTCTATGATTGCGACCCCGATGACAAGGCTACTACAAAAAGACGTTAAGTTTGAGTGGTCAGAAAAGTGCCAGAAAAGTTTCGATCAGTTGAAAGCTCTTTTAACCAAAGCTCCAGTCCTAGTTCAACCCGAATCGGGTAAAGAGTTTGTTATCTATATTGATGCATCTTTAAATGGTTTGGGCTGTGTATTGATGCAGGAAGGCAAAGTTGTAGCCTATGCCTCGAGACAGTTAAAGCCGCATGAAAAGAACTATCCGACGCATGATCTGGAATTGGCCGCTATTGTATTTGCGTTAAAAATATGGCGTCACTATCTGTTTGGCGAAAGATGTCATGTTTATTCCGATCATAAAAGCTTGAAATATTTGATGACTCAGAAAGATCTGAATTTGAGACAGCGTCGATGGTTAGAATTGTTGAAAGATTACGAGCTCGTGATTGACTATCATCCGGGAAAGGCTAATGTTGTTGCTGATGCCCTAAGTCGAAAATCACTGTTTGCTTTGCGTGCAATGAATGCACATATGGTTATGTCTGATGATGGTGCGATAGTAGCTGAGTTGAAAGCAAAACCGTTATTTGTTCAACAGATTTGTGAAGCTCAAAAAGCCGATGATGATTTAATTGCAAAACGAACTCAGTGTGACTTAAATGTTGATTCAGAGTTTCTAGTTGATACTGAGGATTGTTTGAGATTCAGAAACCGATTATGTGTTCCGAAAAATCCAGAGTTAATTCAGATGATTTTGAATGAAGCCCATAATAGTCGATTTTCTGTTCATCCGGGTAGCACGAAAATGTATAATGATCTGAAACAACACTATTGGTGGCATGGAATGAAACGAGACATTTCTGACTTTGTTTTGAAATGTTTAATATGTCAGCAAGTAAAAGCCGAGCATCAGGTACCTTTTGGATTGCTGCAGCCGATCATGATACCTGAATGGAAATGGGACAGAGTTACGATGGATTTTGTATCCGGTTTACTGTTAACACCCAGCAAGAAAGATGCAATTTGGGTTGTTGTTGATAGATTGACAAAATCGGCTCACTTTATTCCGGTTCGTATTGATTATTCGCTTGATAAACTTGCTGAATTGTACATTTCTCAGATTGTAAAATTGCACAGAGTGCCTATTTCTATTATTTCGGACAGAGACCCGAGATTTACATCGCGGTTTTGGAAGAAATTACAAGATGCTTTAGGTACGAAACTACATTTTAGCACAGCTTTCCATCCGCAAACAGATGGTCAATCGGAGCGAATTATACAGATACTTGAGGACATGTTGAGATGTTGCATTCTCGAGTTTGAAGGTACGTGGGAACGATATTTACCTTTGATTGAATTTGCTTATAATAACAGCTTTCAATCTAGTATTAAAATGGCACCTTATGAGGCTTTGTACGGTCGTAAATGTCGTACACCACTGTATTGGACCGAGCTCAGTGAAAATAGGATACACGGGGTTGATTTGATTAAAGAGACCGAACAGAAAGTGAAAATGATTCGGGACAGCCTGAAATCAGCATCAGATCGTCAGAAATCTTATGCGGATTTGAGAAGAAAAGATATAGAATTTCAGATCGGCGATAAAGTGTTTTTGAAAGTCTCACCGTGGAAGAAAGTACTCAGATTCGGTCGTAAAGGCAAATTGAGTCCAAGATTCATTGGACCGTATGAGATTATAGAACGTGTCGGACCGGTTGCTTATAGATTGATGTTACCACCTGAGTTAGAAAAGATTCACAATGTATTTCATGTTTCGATGCTCCGTAGATACCGATCTGATCCTTCACATGTGATTTGTCCGACGGAGATTGAAATTAACCCTGATATGTCATATGAAGAAGAACCGATTAGCATTCTGGCTCGTGAGATCAAGGAATTACGAAATAAGAAAATTCCGTTAGTTACAGTATTGTGGCATAAACACGGAGTTGAAGAAGCAACTTGGGAGTCAGAGGATACAATGAAGGAGCGTTATCCAAACCTATTCACCGGTAAGATTTTCGGGGACGAAAATCCCTAAAGGGGGGAGAGTTGTAACAGCCCGATTTTGACTCTAATTGGACATAGTGGTTTCGGGACCACAAGTCCGAGTTAAAAAAAATATTTTAATATTATTTCATGTGTTTATTATATGTTAATTTACATGTGTGAAAATTTCGTGAATTAATTTTATTGTTTGTGTGCTTAATTTAATAAAAGGACTTAATCGCATAAAATGTGAAATTGACTAATTAATGTGTAAAGTGCTAACTTGCTAATGTCTTTATAATGTGAAGTCCTTAATAGGAAATTAGACCATTATTCAAGATAGTGGATCGCATTATGCTTATAAATTATAGTTTTTATATTATGTATAAAGGTTATAATAATATATTATATTATAATGTTAATATATTAAAAGACAAACAAATTAAAAGCCACATTTTTCATCTTATTTTGACCGAAACTAGAGAAAAGAAAAAGAAAGAAACCTAAGCTAGGTTCGGCCATCTTTTGAAGCTTAATTCAAGGTTAGTTTTTGTTCGGTTTTTGATGATTTTTACGTTTTTGAGATCGTTGCTTTGAATACTTCAAAACCCATGTCTTAATTTTGTGAATTGATGAATATTTTGAATTATGCCATTGATGAATATTTGTGTTTTGGGATGTTTGATGATGAATAATGGAAGATATGTCTTAGATTAACATGTTTTGTATTGGTATTTTTGATGAATTTGAGTATTTAGGGCTAAATTGTGAAAATAAATTTTTGAGGGACTAAAATGTGAAATAAATGCAATGTGTGGACTTGTATGAGAACCATGAATATTTGGCCCTTGTGTGTTATGGGCAAATTTTGTGTATTTTGTGTTTTGTGCAAAAAAGGACTAAATTGCAAAAAGTGCAAAATGTTAGGGGCAAAATGGTAATTTTCCCATTTATGTATTGTTGGACTCAAATGAATGTTTTGATGAATAAAAAGGTTAAATTTGACTATGTTTAGATCAAGGAACGAAGAAAACGAATTTGGATCGGGGAAAGTCGAAGATAATCGAATAGTCGATCGTGTTTGCTGATATCCGAGGTAAGTCTATTAGCTATTTAATGTCATAAAATCAGTATATAAATAAGTATATGAGCTGTTTTTGGATGAATTATAATTAAAAATATGATAGTTGAAATAATTAAAAGTATGAGTGAATTATATATATATATTATGCAAATCTACATCTATATGTTCTCGTATTGAACTTAGGTATGCCATTTATACAAGTTTATAAGGGGTTCGACTATGCAACTATGCATGTATATGTTCTTGTGATAAATTTAAGTATGAAACTTATATATGAAAAAGGGAGATTCGATTAGGTATGTATGTTCTTGTAAAGGTTCTTGAACGGGGTTGAAGAGATGAAATTATTAGCTTGGATTATCTTAATGTGTTCGAAAGTACGATATTAATAGTATGCTTCAATGTGTTAAGTTATATATATATATATATATATTCGGATGAGTTGAATTTGATGACTGAACTTTTTATACCGATGTGGGTTAAGGATATAGTTTATAAATTATTGAGCTGAATTTTTATGTGAATTCTATATACCATTATGATATACAACTCCTATGAATTGAGATTCTTTTGTTAAAGCTCAGTATCATTCGGTTTATCGTTAGTGACATAATTCAGACTTTACGTCTAGCAGGCTTAATGCCGGTGAAATTATTCAGACTATAAGTCTAGCAGGCTTAATGCCGGTGACACATTTCAGACTATAAGTCTAGCAGGCTTAATGCCGGTGACACATTTCGGACTATAAGTCTAGTAGGCTAAGAGCCGGTGTATTGAATCAGGTTTTAAAACCTAGCAGGCTAAATGCCGGTGAATCCGTTTAAAGCATGTGATAATATACAATTGATACCTCTATGATTTTGATTATATGAAATCGATGTATACATAAATGTTCAATCACATGATTTTAGTCATATTAACTTGATGAGCATATATATATACATATATTTGGTCTAAGCAATTGATAGATATGTATATATATATATGTTGCATTCGGCATAGGTGGATATATTTATGTGTATGCATTCGGCATAGGTGAAAATAAGTGTATGTATCTATGCATTCGGCATAGATGGGTATAGGTGCATATGTGCATTCGGCATTTATGGATGATAAGCATAAAAATTTGGCTTTTGATATATGTAGTTGAATAGTTGTATTTAAATGGATTCGATGAAGTGCGAACAATAAGTACTCTAGAAATCAGTATATGCTGTTAAGGATTAAGCTAGTAACTTGATTATATGCATATAATGTATATACATTTGTCCGTTTATGTGTATTAGATAAATATACATCCTTTTAGACTTAAACAAAATGACTCAATAAAGTAGTGTTTGATTAGTAATCATATTTGATGATTGTAATTTCAATAAATTTACTTAAAGAATTATATGATTCTTTTATATGTATTATAGATATGCTGTAGACTTACTAAGCTATAAAAGCTTACTTTGTTTGCTTTCGTTCATTCGTTTTTATAGATTTTTTTTTGGAGACGCGTTACGAGCTCGGGGATCATCAGCACCGCCCATCACACTATCGACTTCTTTTGGTATTTTGTTAAATATTTGAACTCGATCTTATGGCATGTATAGGCTTGATAATGTTTTGGATAATTTTGAATCCTATTGTGTAAATAGCAATGCGAAAAGAGTTTAACTTCCATGCTTGAATTTGATTATATATGTTCATGAATTGGACTTGCATTTGGAATTAGATATTAAAGTTATGTTTATGTGAGCTTGGTTTCGTAATGCCTCGTAACCCTGATTCGGCGACGGAGACGAGTTAGGGGTGTTACAGCATTTGTGCTAGTGACTAATTCCGGGCTAAGTCCCGAAGGCATTTGTGCGAGTTACTATATCCGAGCTAAGTCTCGAAGGCATTTGTGCTAGTTACTATATCCGGGCTAGGTCCCGAAGGCATTTGTGCGAGTTACTATAACTGGGCTAAGTCCCGAAGACATTTGAGCGAGTAGCTATATCCGGCTAAATCCCGAATGTACTTGGTTTGGGAATGAGCGATCTTGCTGTAAAAATTTCAATTAATATGCTCGTAAAATCCCAACGATGAGGTATGTTTTGTATATGCATTGGAATAATTGATTCCTTTTAAATAGTATTCGCTCAATCGATTAACAAGCTTCCGGCCTTTAGTCAAGTTAATACCTTATGTATGAATATAAGGGTTGGAAATGTGAAGTAGGTATGATTTTGAGAATATGTGTATGTGAAACTATTCGTTTAGTCATATGAATGCTATACTTCAGTTGTGCATGATTTCATTACTCAAAACTTACTAAGCATTAAATGCTTATTCCGTTTCTTTGATTCTCTGTTTTATAGATTTTGGTTCGTCAGCTATCGGACTCGGGAGTGTCAAAGTCAAAGTCATCCACACTATCAAAGCCCTTTTGGTACTCTTTTAGTTGAACTCTGAAAATGGCATGTATAGGACTGCCCTTTTGTTGTTAGTCAAGTACCTTCGGTAATGTATATATTTGGATAGCCATGCGAAAATGGCTTATATATATTTTGACCATAGCGTTATAATCATTTTGTATGTTGTTCATTGAGTGGTATGGAAATGTTGGTAACAATTAGCCATTGGAATGGTTAATCACGATCATTTTGGTGCTATGTATGACAAAACTCTAGTTGATCCATGGAAAATCATGAAATAGGTATAGTCTACCTTAAAAACAGATGCTGACAGCAGCAGTGATGTGAATTTGAAAAATCACTAAAAATAGTAGGAATGGAATTAAATAGCGAATAAATTATGTAATCGAACCTTGATGAGTCTATTTTCATATGAAAGAAACGAAACGATCATATGAGCCGTATTTTAAGGGATGTTTAAGTTTTTGTGAAACAGGGCCAGAGCGATTTCTGGATCCCCTGTTCTGACTTTGGAAATTCACTATAAATTAACCAGAGATAATTAGAAGTCATTCCCTATATGTACAGATTTCTTTTCGAGTCTAGTTTCTTTAGAAACAAACGGCATAAGTATTGAAGCCCTGTACAGGAATATATCTAAGTCGTAATACATGAAGGTTAGAGTAGACGAACCCTGTAACAGGGGAGACTTTAACTAATAAACTGTACTAATTGGCTTGATCGAAAATTCTAGAAAAAAAATTGTAGATGGACATATGAGTCTAGTTTCAGGAAAAATTTACGGAACCAGTTTTTGAGTTTTGGAACTTGAGATATGATTTTTAAGGTGACAGTGACGCAGTTAGCCAGCTTGTCTGGGAATTTTAAAATGGACTGTGCAAATAAGTGAATTAAGTCCGTTAACACCTCGTGTCCGACTCCGGCAACGGTCTCGGGTACGGGGTGTTACAAAAAAGTTGTACATGAGAGGCAATCTCATGGAGAGGATGGAAATTTCTTTTCCAAAATAAAGATTCTATTTGGGGGACAAAATGTCTTTCAAGATTATCTCTTTGACAATGTTTTTCAAGATTATCTCTTTTAGAGAAAGGCTGAATGCGGGTACATCACCACAATGTTAGCACCGTAAGGAGAAATCAAGCAAGTGAGTTAGCAGACTTGTATAGTGGCACGTGTGATAGCTTATTGGTTCGGCAAGTTAGACCAACCTTTACTTATGGGATAGATGATTTCCCAAGTAAGGATTGGAGTAAGGGGCAGATTACTTGAAATAATCCCCCAATTGTTACCAATAGGGTGGAACGACAATGGGTTCGCCAGAAAGGCGGTGACCGCTGTAAGTCAGCCCAATACTGGAATGGCAACAAGTTCTTTCAGGCCATAGTATGAAACAAGAGGAGTCCGCCAAGGACTGGCTTGACAAAGAAAGTCCACCAAAGAAGGGATAACCTAAAGAGATAGAGAAGTTACCATAGAGGTCTTCAAGCACCTGTATGTGGGGTGTATTAAAGGAAGAAAAGACGAGAAATAATGATAAAATTTGTTGATATGGCGAGGTGTCTGGATTATAGTTAAGTGGAGAGTTCGATCAAAGGAAGGTCTTGTAGTAAGTTGAGTAGCTCGGAGGATTGGGTAGAGCCCATATAACAGCACATTTTTAGTGAAATCAGAATAGTGGTTTTGAGACTACAAATTCGACGTGAAAATATTTATTTTATTATTATTTTAATGTCTATAGTATGTTAGTAGTGTCGTATAAAAATTTCGTTAAGAAATTTCGATGTTTGCATGTTTAATTAAGTAAAAATGGCTAAATCATAAAAGGTGCAAAATTGAAGTTCTATAAGCTAAAGGTATCAAATGACTATGGAATTAAATAGTAAAGGGAGTTATGTAGTAAATAGACCATTTTTATTATGAGTGGACTTTTATGGACATCATTGAAATGATGTTTAAGCTTAATGGTAAAGGTATAAATAAATTAAAACTAAAATAATGAAAAGATGGTATCATCTTCTTAATGGAAGTTCACCACCGAGAATGAGAAGAAGGATAGCCATTTTTGGAGCTTAAGTTTCGGCTAAGATTATAACCTTGCATGTAAGTATGTTTTTGACCCATTTTTAATAATTTTTATATTTTTGAAGTTGTTGTAACTTAATCTAGCTAGCCTAGGGACTAATTTGCAAAACTGATAAAGGTTAGGGTTTTTCCATGAAAGTATTCATGTGGTTTTTGATGTTTGATGGAACAAAATGAATCTTTGTTGATAAATAAACAATTTTTATAAAGTGATTTTTATTGAAAATGTAAATTAGGGATTTATTTGTAAAATGTGTAAAATACATGGTGAAATTATGAAATAATGAATTGTATGAGTTGTTATGGGTGTATGCTGAATTCAGCTAGCATAATAAGTGGATGAAATTGCATGAATTTCATTTTACGAGTTTAAGGACTAAACTGTAAAGAAGTTAAAATGTTAGGGGTAGAATTGTAAGTATGCAAAAAGATGTGTTCTGTGGATTGAATTGAATAATTGAGATTTATTGAAACATTTAATTGAAAATTCTTATTTATTTAGATCAAGATATATCTCAGCCGGTTATAAATCGAGGGAAGGCAAAAGTCACAGATTAGCTCGATCGTACTCCAACGCGCTAGTTGTCAATGTAAGTTCATAGTATTTAACTGTATAATTGAAATTCCATATATATATATATTCATCTTATAACCATGTAATAGAATACTTATGTTAACTATACTTGAATGCACACACGTGCCCCTGTTTGTACTTCAGTACCCCTGATTGTACATACGTGCCCCTGTTTATACTTCGATAATTTCAATCGATTAAAATAAAAGTTGCATTCAATTGATGATAAGTTTATACATTTTTGTGTATTATTTTATAGATCATTATCGCTAACTTTTGGCCGAATCGAATCTACGGTTCACACTATCCATCGATGTTGGTAGTTCTTGTTCTCTTTAAGGTTGTGGCATGTATATGTGGCTTTATAGGTTGTTTTGGTGTAATATGGCGAATTACTAAACTAGGAGAATAGATATCTTTTGGTACAAATAGGATGTTATGAAAGTAAACACTTATGGATTGTTTTGGTTTTGTTGATGAATTTTTGATATGTTTGATTTATGAATATGGTATATTGGTTAGTGTGCTTTCGGCACTTTGATGCTTTGTGGATTGGTATGGATACGACCAATTTGGTATGTTTGATTTGCGGTTAATTAGGAAATGCTTTGGTATGAAGATAAGTTAGTTGATGAATGGTTAAGTGTGATCATGTTTAGGTATGTTTTATGTATGTGTTTGAGGTGCCTAAATATTGGTTGTACGGGTTATTAGCCTATTGTATAGATCTTTTTTTTTATGCAAGTTTTGAACATGTTTAGAAGTCTTCAACATGTGTGACAAAGTGCCTAAGTTTATGCTTGTGAAGGGTGAAAGAAATGGCTTGATTTAGCCATTTTCTTGTCCACATAGCCAAAGACACGGGCGTGTGTCTCAACCGTGTGTGACATACGGCCATGTGACACTGTCGTGTTTCCCTTGTAGGTTTCAAAGATTGCAAGTCAGGCAGTTAAATGGCCTAGCACACTGCCTGACACGGGTGTGTGAGGCCATTTTGAGAGTTACACGGCCTGGCACACGGGTGTGTGGCTTGGCCATGTGACCCAAGTCAAAGAGTTACACGGGCACGGACATGGGCTGGGACACAGCCATGTGTCCCTACTTCGAATGTTCACACAGCTTGAGACACGGGTGTGTGTTTCAGCCATGTGAGTCATACGACCATGTGACCCTTACAGTATGAAATTTTCTAACTTTTTCCTTATTATTTCAAATGTTCTTGAATTAGTCCCGAATCATTTTTAAAGTATTTCTAAGGCATCCAGGGCTCGAATAAGGGATGATATGTATATGTTTGAATGACTTATGATATGATATATGAAATGTTTGAAAACGAATGATTTAAGTTGCATATTTATGGTAATGTTTTGTAACCCTATTCTGGCGACGGATACGAGTTAAAGGTGTTACAATCCACCACCCTGATAAAGAACACTCGCCTCGAGCGAGCAAGGAGGAAATTTATGTTTAGTTTAATTTACATTTGTTACCCTCGTACAATAGGGTTAATTTATGGTGCAGTGAAGGAACTCACTAAGTTCATTTGAAATTATAAGAGTTTATCCGATGTTTGCAGGATTTGCAAGGTTAATCGAGGACTTAGAGAATGGACCTAACAAGACAGTGACAAGATCGAGGATTGCGGGCAGTTAAAGTCATACACATAGGAAGAGGGTACCATTGGAGGCTTCGCCTTAAGAACAATAACAACGAAGCCAGATAACATCCCTAAAATCTAGATTTTTAGGATAGTTGGCCCTTACCTAAATTTCAAGAGTTATTTTGTAAACAAATAGTTTGTATAGTGACAAAAACCTTGTGAGACCAAGCTTTTGGATAAGCTTGAGGCTTTTGTTGTAAGAAGCATTATTGTTTCAATATAGTTTGTTTTATAACAGTTAGTCGATAGAATTTAGGATAAGTTAATCAAGTCATACTTGGATCTGGCAGATGGGTCGGGTTAGGGGTGTTACAGTTTAGGTACCGGTTAAATGTCCCAAAAAAATACAAAATATGTACAAATTGCCAAGTTCAGGTGCCATTGTATATATGCCCTTAGAATGTTTTAAAGTTTAAGGATCAATTTAGAATGAAAGTATAATTTAATGATGTCTAATGCAATTAACTCTTCAACTTATGGGTAAACTACACTATTAGTCACTAAACTATGGGTAAATTTTCATTTTGGTCACTTAACTAAAGAAAGTTACAATTTGATTATTGAACTATTCGAAAGTTTTTATTTAAGTCACTAGATTATTTTTTTTTTTCAAAAAAGTTTCGCCAGTGAGCTCCAAGCGACGATTCGATGATTGATATAGTGGATCAGTACCTATCGACGAGTAGCACATACCTTAGATCCAAGTTGATTTGATGGTCAATGTCAAAGATTAAAGAAAAAAAGTTATTTGAATTTTAGTTCGCAAATTGTGGCTTCCAAAATTGTTTCATAAAAAAAAACAAACTGAACTATAAAAGAGAAGAGGAAAAAGCGCTTTCTATTGGTGCAGATAGTATGAACAAAAAAAAATCATATAACATTGATTTTAATAGTATAGTGATTTAAATGAAAACTATTAAATAGTCCAGTGATCAAATTATAACCTTTTTTATTAAGTGACCAAAATAAAAACTTACCTATAATTTAATGATTAATAGCATAGTTTATTCTTTTCAAGTTTTAGTAACATATGAACAAGCAAGTGGATCTTGTTATTTGTCCCGTGAGCAGGTGGTATGGAAAATGGAAAAACAGTAAAATTAGTTAGTTGCTCACTGCGTGGGACGCTATGCGATGCGGTCCAGACAAACACCACACGACACAACCGCATATTATCTCAAGTTCGCACCGCCCACTAAATTAGCAAATAATCAAATAAAAATTTTCTTATTTTTACTTTTGTTTTCATTTTTAATTTTAATTAGAAAAATACTCCACCATATTCTTTTTAAGACCAAAAAGAAAGATGACCCCACATCCTCACCCATTGGAGGCAGCTATCACGCATCGACCTTTTACCTGTTCTTTTTTCCTTTTAGGAAAAATTAAAATTTCAAAATTTTTCACATTTTCAAAAAAATATAATTAATAAAATTTTAAAAATATTTGTTGTTTTTAATTTATATGTTTTGAAAATACAACACTTGGCTAAGAATCAAGTTATCAACATCTATACTTATCTTAAGCTTTTAATCCAATTGGTGTATGTACATACTCCGATAAAAAAAATACTAATGTATATAACTAAATTGAAAAATTATTAAAATATTTCTATTTAAAAATAAATTATATTATTATAAAAATATGTTTTTTAGTAATAATTTTTAATAATGTTTTAATTACGAGTTGATAATAAACCAAAATTTTAACCTAACATTATTATTGTATTTTGAACTTGGATGAAATATGATATTAACAAATAAATAAAAAATGAAAGAAATTGGACTTTATTGTGACATTGACACCCACCTGGCGATCCATGAGAGCTGACAAGGCTCCAAAGTCCAAAGGGATCTTCCACGCGCCAACCCTACGGCTCCACCCGTCCCCCCTTCATTCTCTCTCTTTCTTTTATTTTAAATTTTTATTTCTCTTCTTTTTCCATTTTTATATCCCAAAAAAGCCGCCACGAATGCTTAACGCTTGTCCAGTTTTTCTACACGGAAATCTAAAGTACCCCTACATATCTGATCCCGCGATTCTCTGATTTAGCATTTCCTTTCCTTTTCTATTCTTTTTTTTTAAAATATAAATAAGAGATCTTTAGAGTATAGGAGGCTTTTTCTTCCAAGTTCTTTTGCTTTTATTTATTTTTCTTTCTCTTTTGTTGATCGCATGAATTTGGGAAAGGACATTATTGGAGTGGAAATTTGAATTTTGATTAGTCAACATGGTTACTGGAAACTTATTTCATTCTAAAAAGAATTCATGGCCGCCTGAAGAATATGTCAGCCGTAATACTTTACAATTGGTCAGTTTTTTGTTTTGCCTCTTTTTTTTTTCCTTAATATTAACGGGAATAACTTTGTTGATTATGGCGTTCTTTTTTTATAAGTTGATTTCGTTCTGTTTGGTTCCTGAGAAAATGTGTAAAAGCGGAGGAAAAAAAATAGTATTAGTCTAAAAGTTAAGAGGAGCAAGGTTGTTTTTCCACAGAATTAGTTCTATCCTAAAGTAATAAGGTTTCAAATTCATTTTGTAGGAAATTTGAACTATTTATTTTGTATATTTTCTGCCTCTTATTTAATTCAATCATTGCGCGTGATTTTGTAGATAGCATATAAGGCATGCCTTAGGAACTATTTAATTAATTTTTTACTTAAATATTTGGAAATGATCCTTTTTCTTTGTATTTACCATTACTGAGAGCTTGACTGCGAGCTTGCGTCTCGTCAAAATTCAGGAAAAAAAAAAAGGATCGCTGGCCTGATACGATTCATGCCATACATACGATTAGTTGATTTTTGCGGCTGGTGTCTGGTCAAAAACCTGTAAATTGTTTGAAGTAAGAAAAAACGTTTTGAACTTGATGCCACTTAGAATCATTTCAGTATTCGTTTCAACTGTAGGGAAGAGATTGATAGTGATTCGTCTCAAATTAATGGAGTTGGGTCTTCATGATATTATTTCATATCTGATAATCTTAAATCAGCAATATGACAATATTCCGTCTGCATACATATGACTGAATAAAAGGACTAAAAGTGACATTTTGATTTAATTTTGGGTTTCACTGCCACATTTCTTTTATATGAGAACTATTCTATTTGACATGATAATCGTGGTTTCTTTTTTTCAGATTAATTTAAGCTTTCTTCTGTACTGATTTTAATGATTTTTTGGTTTGGTTCTCTATAGTTTAATTTTGATAGTGCTGCCCCACCAAAACAAGCTTGGAGAAGAAGGTTAAACAGCCATGCTAATATTCTTAAAGAATTCAGTGTTACATTTATGGAAGCAATACAGATGGTAAGTGATAGAAGACCCTGCTTGACTGATTCCAGATAAGAGATAACTAATTCTGTATAGCAAGTATGCTTGATATCCTGTGCTGGTTACCTTGGTCTGGTAATTTTGAAATCTTAGGTGCGATTAGGCATACGTCTATGGTCCTATGTCAGGGAAGAGGCTTCTCATGGAAGGGTAATTCTCTTGTTTAATTCAGTTTACACTCATTTGATATTCTTTCCACCTTTTAGTCTCTAGAAATAGGTTATTATTTCCTAGATAGCACAACTGCAGGATGAAGATGTTTTCTGAGTTTTTCTTTTTTATATTATCGCATGATTATGTGCAGAAAGCACCCATTGACCCTTTCACCCGAGAAAGTTGTAAGCCATCCGCATCTCAAGGAGTTCCACTGGGAGGGATGGGGTATTTAATCTGGTTAGCTACATTCAGTTCTTAGTGCTGGAACTTTTCATGTACTCTAATGGTGGCAAATCATGTTGCAGGAGTGGCAGTATATCCAGGGGTTTCAGAGGTGAGTTCAGGCAATGGCAAATTGTCCCTGGAACTTGCAACATTTCACCTGTTATGGCTAATCAATTTTCTGTAAAGCTCTGCCCTTCTACTTATTTACTTGTTCGTGTTATATTTTTTTATGAGTTTCTAACTGATTTATTTCAAGAGAATGATCCAAAACCAAAACTATGTATATAATATAAGATCGGTCAACATATGGTTTTAGGACTATCAGTTGAACACATGTATATGCATTGAACTTGAATTTTTCTTCTGATGAGACAAATTGACATTTTCGTTAAAAGGTTTTGAGAGGCAATATTTGAATTTTATAAGATGACATTCTTTTTCATTTTAAATCTAGCACCAATCATGTAGTTGCTGTGCACCATCAATTATTCAATATTATTTTATTAGTAGATTATGGTTGCAGTTTTTCCAACTTAAATTTATGAAACAGATATGGCCAGTCCCCCCCAGATAAGGGATTACAAAAAAAAAAAATTAGCTCAAGAAATGTTAAACCAGAATTTCTTCTTCCTGCTGGTTTGATTTATTTCTGATATTGTAGATATTTATATCTCGCGATGGAGGGAATAAGAAGTACGCATCAGTTTTGGCTCCCGGACAGCATGAAGGACTAGGGTAAGAAAGAAAACCCTGTTAAGCAATACTACAATCATTCTAAAAGAAAATGGATACTTGTATATCTTTGCATTTTTGTGAGATAAAAGAAATGGATATTTTTCATGTTTTTATTGACTGGTTGTATATGAGGTTCACCTCAAGTGGTATACGAGACCTGTAATTATGCATTTAACATCAAACTTTGACTGGTGCGTCATATATATCTGTGGCTTGAAAAATTAATTTGATGATATGCATGTAAGTCAGTAGCTCTCCTACTTTGTGTACTTTGTTGATTATCTTCTTTGGTCATTCTATCCTTGTTTGTTTCACTTTGTGAATATCATCATATCAAGGGGCAGAAATTGATACCTATTCAACTAACTGAAAATTTTGCATGTCATTAATTTTAGTTGTTAATATCCCTATGAGAACCCAGAGCTGCAGGTTTTGATAATTATGAAAATTGTTACCTGGGAAAATTCTATTCAAAATTTGATTGAGCAAATAATATCCAGTTTGATTTCTATGTACTAGTTCTTGCATTTTATTTATAACATTAAAACTTCATTGCTTCGTCATTTTTTGACTGCAAAATTGCTTTCAGCTTGGTACTTATTTATTTATCGAGCTTGGTATTTGAACTCTGAACTTCCTCTTCCTTTCTAAAATTATTTGGTAAGGAAATGCTAGCTACTTCATGGTTGATAGCAATTTCCTTTTCAGAGTTGGGATGAGTGCTCAGCAGAAAAGGGAAGGGAGAGGGTTCTTTGGGAGGGTGTGTTAATTCATTGTTAAATATGCAGTGTCCTTCATGATGGTGTATTTTGTGTATTCGAAGTGCCTTTATATTAATTTATTTTTCTTGAGAAGTTAGAAAGGTTCCATCGTACTTTTTGGGGCTTGCCTAGATTTGAGGAATAGGGATTTTTCTTTCTTTCATCATCTGTTTGAAGTTTGGGACAATTTTCTTTATTAGAGATTGTGTAGATTGTAAGTGTAATGTTAGTTGTATGCTTTCTCAGCAAAACTAGTGATGAGGGTATTTCTTCATGGGGATGGAATCTGAATGGTCAGCATTCTACATACCATGCTTTGTTTCCTAGAGCATGGACAATATATGATGGTATTATTCAAACTTTCTTTGTGTTTAGAAGTCTTTATTTTTCCTTGAATCTTGTTTTGAACAATCTGTTACTTTTTCAGGTGAACCAGATCCAGATCTAAAAGTGTCCTGTCGACAGATATCACCTTTTGTGCCACATGATTATAGGGACAGCAGTCTTCCATCAGCTGTTTTTGTCTACACAGTATGTTTATTAAGCATCTAATTTCAAGAATTTAATGACTTGTTACAACAGGTTTTGGTCTTATGTACCGATTTAGAATTGATCTGTAACTGGTTATATCTGAGAATATTTGATGGCCCATTTCTTTGTTTCATTCCTTACTTGACCATTACTTATTCTATTGCAGTTGGTGAATACTGGAAAAGAAAGGGCAAAAGTCAGCTTACTCTTCACATGGGCGGTAGTTCATATTCTATGTCCAAACTTGTATAGTTTTACTCAAATCAATGATACAGGTGCTTGTATGTTCATTAATCAATCTTTGTTTCTGCAGAATTCAATTGGTGGAATTTCGCACTTTTCAGGAGATCATGTCAATGAACCATTCATGTGAGTCTCTTGTGTATGTTCTTTTCATTTGAACCATGCACTTTGGAAAATATCTTAACTTCCTTCCCTTTTATTTGATAGAGGTGAAGATGGAGTTTCCGGTGTACTTCTTCATCACAAGCAAGTCATCAAACCCTTATAGCTATATATGATGGTTGGTTTGCTGATTTCTCTTGGTAGTTCCATCCAAGTCTCAGCCCTTTTTTAACTA
Source organism: Gossypium hirsutum (assembly GCF_007990345.1). Classification (NCBI taxonomy): domain Eukaryota; kingdom Viridiplantae; phylum Streptophyta; class Magnoliopsida; order Malvales; family Malvaceae; genus Gossypium; species Gossypium hirsutum. The sequence continues at coordinate 65,581,937 of NC_053433.1, forward strand.
CACACTAACTCGCAAATAATGGGAACATAAATGGAAATAGAGAAAAAGACAACTCACAAATAATGGGGACGAAAAGAAATGGAAAAAAGAGCAAAATACAATGCGACTATGTTAGACTCTTAAATAAGCCAAAAATCATTTCTAAAATCAAAAGTTAATATAATGGTAAAATTGCACTTTGCCCCCACAAAAAAGAAATTATTATTCATTTCTGACTCCCCCTAAAGCAGTTTTCTGGCTTCGCTCTTGTTGACGATATTTGACCTTGGGAAGAAATCAAGTCTAAAAGAAAAAGTTATGTTTCACTAATGACAATTAGTGGCTTAATCAAATTACATAATTTACTAAAAATATAAATTAAATTAGATTTGTATTTTATCCATTGCTAATGGATTTTTTTAACTCTATGAGCAAAGTCAAGAGTCGAACATATGTTTTCATACTAGGATTATATTTAGAAAAATAAAAATTAATAAAAGATGTATGGTTTGGATTCTTAACTATGCTTGTGAAGTTAAAAAAAAGTTGCACACACTACATTGTAAGTGGATAGGATAGTTATCTAATGAAGTTGGGCTATGTTTTTTAGTGTTACATTAACATATTTGTGTTGGTAGAAAAAGTTGTATGACATTTTCTTGAAAATGAAAAGATTTGAGAACTCTACATTTTCCAATGGCACGTTGCAGAGACCCTTTGCACAAACTTTGAGATAGAACATTAAGAAAGTTTGGACACCGTTTTTTTCTCTTTTTTGTTTAAACTTGGAGACATGATTCATTACTAGGAATGTTGATGTGAAGGGGTATGTCTGATTATTGCATTTCTAAAGTGTTGGAGAGAAATCACTAGTTGCGTAATTTTTTCTAGATGTGAAAAGGCACAAACCGTTCAATTTACCTTGTCTCATGAAACCTGCTTCACATGTTAGTAGAGATGAAAATGGATAGAGCAGATTTCGATATTTGTGGATATCTGATTTGTTTTTCGTGGATTTAGATTTCCTGGATCCACATAATATTCAGATTTTGATATTCTAATTATTATCGATAGTGAATTTGGAGACAACTAGGATATTAACTTTTGGATATCCATTCTGTGAATTCGCTTACTAATGCGAATAACATATACAAATTTGGATATCCATTATTCGCATCCACTTCACTTTTGTGGATAACGAGTTCAAATATCTGACTCTATTATTCTCTTTACTTTGTACAATTTTTATTTTATTTTTTGACTTATAAATTCAAGTATTTTGTGATTTGAATGTTGGACAGATAATTTACTTGATTAGGATTTGGATTCTAAGAGTTATATTTGATTTAATACGGATAATAAATAGATTCAGATCTTATCATAGATTTGCGGATTTGGATTTAGATATTACAAAAAACTGCAATTTTTTTATCCGCTACCATCTCTATATATTTGTGTGAATGTCTTAGGTGCTTGAAAGAAATACAGGAGGCTTATATGTAACTACCAAAAACTCAAACCGTATTGTATTTAGCGTACTATTATTATTATAGAATGACTAGATCTTTCGAGAAGGATTCCTCATCAATGTTCTTATTGTCTCTTCCTGAAACATCTTTTCTTCCTTCTCACAATGTCATTCCTTGAGAACTTGAGAATTTTCAAGGATCATAGAATATTAAAATTAAAATTAGCTTGCTTAACTCCTTTATTATTAAGTTTTTCCTTTCTCTGTGGAAAATATTATATATTTCATGTTCTTTTCTTTAAATTTGCCTTGTTTTTTAATTAGCATTGAAATGTTCCTCCAATCTATAAGCTTCTTGGACATTTTCTTCACCGTTGGCAGTGAGATACTATTTGTTCATGTTTGGGCTTTAAAGTATTTATTTTAAACGGTTTAGTGTGATATATGTTACTTTAAAAATGAACATCAGCTGGCCTACCGATGCACTTCATTCTTCTTACAATTTTGACTCAGATAGTGTTGATTCTGGCCAGTCTTAAGATGAGACCTGGCATAAGTTTGCCACAACATCAGTAGCAATTTGTATAGATGACATTGCACTGTGTTATTATTTTTAAGTATAAAAATTTTTAGTCAATTTTATTTTAAAAGAAATAAAATTATTTTACCTATGTTTTTGGTCTCTCTTCTCTCCCTTTCTTGTTGGAAAATATTTTATTTTCTTGTTGGAGAAAAGAGAGGATAAAGTAGGAGAAAGGAAAAAAACTAATTTTTCTGAAAGTGTTCCTTGTATTTGAGAAATGAAGGAAATTTTGAAAATTTTCCAAATAAACATTCCTTTTTTGAAACCTTTCAACTTGTATTGTTAAGAATAAAGGGTTTGAACTTTTTTACATTTTTGTTTTTGTTTTTTCACTTTAAATATCCCTTATTGTTTCAGCGAGTCTAACATGTCAATGCCAAGTAGGATCATGAAACTAATTATGCTTGATGGGATGGTATTTTGCCATGTGCTATCATATGATTGGTCAATGACCTTCATTGAGAGTTAACAATGTTTGGAGGAGTGGGTTATATTGTTAAACCAATAGTGCAACATTGTACATATTTAAACTATAGGTATCACATTGGACAAATAACTTTGTTCAGGGGCCATTGAAGACATTAACCATCCCTCATATTGTCTCCTGTTATCTTTGTTTGTGTTTTTCTTTGATTCATGATATATGCGCATATAAAAATTGTATATATTGCTTACTTTATGACTTGATTTCAAGCGTTTCTAAGAATTTTGGCCATTTCACAGGACTGCTAAGGGGAACCCTCCTGTCACTTTTGCGGTTGCTGCATCTGAAACACAGAATGTCAATGTAACAATTCTACCTTGTTTTGGTCTTACTGAAGGAAGTTTTATAACAGCAAGGAAGATGTGGGGAAAAATGATGCAGGTATTGTTTTGTGTAAAAGGCTGTCTGCCTGCCTTTTCATTTCATCAATCTTCCTAGCTGCAATTTTATTATGGAATTCAGTCCAAAGCATAAATCTTTGCTTCATGAATTCCTAATAGAATCACTGCACTCTTTAAAGGTTTTCCATCCCTTATGGCTATCCTATGCATTTCGCTGACCCCCTGAGAGTTAAATTGTTGTTTTCTATACAAAGGATGGACAATTTGATCGTGAAAATTTCAATATTGGACCAAGCATGCCTTCATCACCTGGAGAGACATTGTGTGCTGCAGTTTCAGCCTCTGCTTGGGTGGAGCCTTATGGAAAGTGCACCATTGCATTTGCTCTTGCTTGGTCTTCTCCAAAAATAAAGTTTTCAAAAGGGAGCTCGTACTATCGGTATTTTCAGTGCATCTTTTTCCTTATCCTTTAATCATTAATGCATGCTCAGGTATTTAGTTTGCTGTGTTCACTACAGAGCTGGGATCGGATGTTACTGGTATTGTCTCTTTAAAGAAGCTATGGCCAACATGAATTTAACGCCACAATAAATTCAAAACTTTACAGCTCTGAGAAACACCTATTATTAGTCTCTACCATCTGTCTCCGTTAACTTTTCCTTTTACATCAGGATGTTGAAGCTGTACTTTTTTTCCTGGGAGATAGCTAATATGTTGCTGATCTAGTGGACATCTGATGTTTTTAAATCTAGCAATATCTGTTTTGCTCTTTGTATGTGCTCAGTGGCATTTTTAAGTCAGTCATCTTATGTAATCCTCTCTAAATTTTCCCTTTTCTTACAGGAGATACACAAAATTCTATGGCACATCTGAAAGAGCAGCTGTGGACTTGGTTCATGATGCACTAACAAGTATGGATCTGGTTTGAATATCCTTTTATTATCTTGGAGTATCCTCTTTTTACAAGTCATTGTTTATTTGGAACCATGCTTTTCAATATAAATTTCTGCTTCTGTTTTCAGAACCTTTTAAGTGATACTAGTAAATGTCTATTAACTTCATATTTGAACCTAAGACCGCTAGCATTTTGATTGATTGCTCGTAGATTACAAGCATTGGGAAGAAGAGATTGAGAAATGGCAAAGCCCAATCCTTGAGGATATAAGGCTGCCAGAATGGTAACATTCCGTGCAACCTTTTATTTTTTACATCAATCTTATCTTTCACCCTCCTCTTATTTTAATTTAGATTGTCCGTAAAGAATGAATCTTAGCATGCAGGAAAACCTTTCTCTTTCCCATATGGGTACTAGATGTAAGGAGAGGGTGTATGTAATGCATGTAATACATTTATATAACAACTCAATGCATTACTGATGCTATGCTGGTGCAAAAATAGACATGAAAATGTATCCATGAGCACATGTTTCTCCGTCCTTATTTGCTAGGAAGAAAGTGAATGAGATGAAATTGGGAGATGGAGATGGAGGTCAAGGTCAAGGTCAAGGTCAAGGTCAAGGTCAAGGTCAAGGTCAAGGTCAAGGTCAAGGTGGGACATAGAATACCATGCATCTTTGACTCTCTCTAGGGGTTTTTACTACTCCTTAATCAATTTGATTTATGCCTTAGAAGCTGCATAATCTTTGTTCTGCAAATTCTGTCTCAGAGAACACAGCATTCATGCTCCGTTTGCTTAGTGGTGTAATAACATGAGGAAAAGCTTATTTAACACGTATGTTCTACAATAGTTAGACATAAAATAAAGAATAACAAGTACAAATTTAAACATGCAAATTAGAAAGATTAGTAAAAACTCTTGTACAAAATAAGACCTCTTCAAAAAATTCATGTGAGTGGCTAAAAATTACTAATTGTATTAGTTTATAGCTAACTAATGACTAAAACATGTGGTACAAATAATACTCCAACCAAACATAACATCAGTGTATTTTTGGTCTGATATTGTTATCTGATGCTTATATGCCACCAGAAAAAAAAATGTCTGTTTAGTTATAGATATATCTTCCTATATCATGTCAGTTAGCTAATCTTTGTCTTTTATTTGCAGGTATAAATTCACTCTGTTTAATGAGCTCTACTTCTTGGTTGCTGGTGGAACTGTTTGGATAGGTACTCATACTAAGTGCCCAGTCTTTAACATGTTGGTTTAGCTTAAATTAATTTTTGCATCCTGTAACTTGTAGTCTCTTGTATACTGGCAAAAACCCATACCAACACCTTGGTCAGTAAAGCTTGCTAACTTATTCCAACACTTTGCAGATTCTTCCTCGCCATCTGCAGATGTGAAAAGTGATCAAGATCCACCAATAAAAGTAGAAAGCAAAAATATAAAAGTAGCTGAAGCTGAAATGAATTGTAGGCATAGTACTGGGTTTGAACATACTAGTACAAGTGGTTGCAACAGTTCAACCGGTGTTGGGTTAAAACAGAATGGCAATTCAACTATTCCCAGGAAAAAGCGAAGCAGCAAGCACTTCTCGCATCACTTGAAAACGGAGGATCAACTTGATGGCAATGAAGATGTTGGTAGGTTCCTGTACTTGGAAGGAGTTGAATATATCATGTGGTGCACTTACGATGTCCATTTCTATGCATCTTTTGCCCTTCTTGAGCTTTTTCCCAAAATTGAACTCAATATTCAACGTGACTTCGCCAAAGCAGTTTTATCTGAGGATGGAAGGAAAGTAAAGTTTCTAGCAGAGGGTAATTACGGGATTCGTAAGGTTAGAGGAGCTGTCCCTCATGACCTAGGGACACATGATCCTTGGAATGAAATGAATGCATATAATATACATGACACAAGCAAATGGAAGGATCTGAATTCCAAGTTTGTGCTTCAAGTGTACAGAGATTTTGCTGCCACAGGAGATATGGCATTTGGTATTGAAGTTTGGCCTGCTGTACGCACTGCAATGGAATACATGGAACAATTTGATAGAGATGATGATGGCCTCATTGCAAATGATGGATTTCCAGATCAAACATACGATGCTTGGACTGTTCATGGTGTGAGTGCTTACTGTGGTTGCTTATGGCTTGCTGCGCTCCAAGCTGCTGCTGCAATGGCCCAGCGGCTAGGCGACAAGTTCTTTGCTGAAACATGCAAAACCAAATTTTTTAGTGCAAAATCAGAATTTGAGAAGAAACTATGGAATGGTTCTTATTTCAACTATGACAGTGGGTCTAGTAGTAATAGTAAGTCGATACAAGCAGACCAACTGGCAGGACAATGGTACACATCATCTTCAGGCTTGGGTCCCATCTTTGATGAGTTCAAAACAAGAAGTTCTCTTCAGAAAATATTTGATTTCAATGTGATGAAAATTAAAGGAGGCAGGATGGGTGCTGTAAACGGAATGCATCCGAATGGAAACGTGGATGAGTCTTGTATGCAGTCACGTGAAATATGGACCGGTGTTACCTACGCTGTGGCAGCAAATATGCTTCTTGCTGGAATGGAGGAGGAAGCATTCACTACAGCTGAAGGTATTTTCATTGCAGGCTGGTCAGAAGAGGGTTTCGGGTAAGTGTTTAACATGAGGATCTTACATTATCTTTGGTGACAATAGCCATCAATAGCTTGCTAATTTCACTGCTATCTCATCAAAATGATTGTGGTGCGAGAATCTCTATTTATTTCTGATTTCTTTTGCAAACAGATACTGGTTCCAGACACCGGAAGGCTGGACAACCGATGGGCATTACCGATCACTTATATACATGAGGCCTCTTGCAATATGGTGCATGCAATGGGCATTATCTCCACCTAAAGCAATTATTGAGGCCCCTAAAATAAATATGATGGACAGAATTGTTATTTCTCCGGCAACATTTTCATTGTCTCTTCCCGAAACACGAGTTAGAAAAATCGCAAATAAAACAGCGTGCTTCGGGAATTCTTCATTGCAATGTACATGCTGATCATCATACTCATGGATGTAAAAAGAAGGAAAATGTTAAAGTTGTTTTTTGCTTGCTTTTAACCCGTTTCAGTAAAATTTGAAGCTGTACTGGCAGGGGAAGGAGAAGCTGTGTTTACTGCTCGGGGATATAACATGCAAAAAATGAATTTAGTCATTCTTAGAGCAGATATTTTATCCGAATTCAGGGAGGATTGTGTCGGATATATGGGATATATGTAATTTTTCATTATACTAATAGATTATATTATTGTATTTATGTTAATTAGTCCGAGGTTTTTATTTTAAGGACAATTAGTCTAGTTTTAATTGAAGTGCCTTTTCGTCCAAAAAAAAAAGAAATTCTGGTGCCTTGGCACCGTATTTGTTTTAAATAATTAATTTAACATTAAAATATTTAATATCAACAATATTTAACATTAAAATATTTAATATAAAAAATATTTAATAACATAAAATATTTATAAAATTATAAATATTTTTATAGAATTTTATGTATTTTTAAGATATTTATAAATTATTTTTTATAATTTTTTTATTAAATTTTATAGATTCTTATGTATGTTTTTTTATAACTTTTTTTTATTATTTTATCATGTATTTTTTAAATTATTTTTAAAAATTTTAATTTTGCATGCTTAAGAACCAAAACTAAATTGACTGAATGTGTGTGAAGTTGTTGCTTAAATTTGTTTAAACTTTTAGAATTGTGATAAAATTGGTAGGATTTGTAAATATTGAAGAGTTAAATTTGTTAAGATAAAGTACAAAAACAGTCATTAAATTATTGACTTTATTTTATTTTGGTCACTTATTATTAATTTTTTTGATTTAGTTATTGAATTTTTTAAAATTAAATATTTCTCAACTCTCGTTAGTTGTAGTTAGATTTTTTTTAACGAAAAAATTGACGTGACATTTTCATTTAAATTTTCCACGTGGTTAGGTAACTTATCCTTTATATTCTTTCCTTTCACTATTTTTGCTTTTCTTTTCTTTTTTCTTTCACCAGTTTTTTCTTTTCTCACCAACAAGACTCTGCAATTAGGATATTGACAAACCTAGAAGCGACCAGAAAACCAATACCAAAATTTGTAAGTATTGTTGTCCTCCTTTGACAAGTGATCTATAAGTATTGTTGTTAACTTGTTACTCCTCACCTAAACTTTAATAGGAAAAAAACAAAGTAAAAGTAAAATGTAGCATACCTAGTGTGACATTTTGGCTATGGATATACTTCTCAACTTATCTACAAGTTTATGTGCCTTGTGTTAAAAAAAAATGGAATGACTAAGACGTACTTGAGGAAGTCCCACTTCTTGAAGCACTGTTATAGGTTGGATTGTTTCAATATTTAGGTCATTAGCAATTTAGATCAAGATTTTTGGGTTGTGCTAATACTGTGGTTTGTATCTCGCCTATCAATGAAGATCATATCACTTCGAGAAATTTGTTAAAGGAATCGAATCGGATCGAATCATGCCTATCTAATCTATTGGATTGAGGAAGTTAATCAAATTTGAATGTTAAAGATTGAAGATTTAATTGTTAACAATCCTTTTTTACTTTGTTTGTTATTATTATATTGTATTCAATAAGTTTAGTTGTTTGATAGGGATTGGTATAGATCTTCATTATGTTAGCAAGTCTCAAGAAACTTTATATAATTGAGAGACTTGTATAGCTTTTTGTACTGATTATTGAGACAAGTTAATATGTTCAAGTTAGGAACATTATTTGTGAAAGTGTATTTGATTGTAAAAATCTATGTATTGTGGTTTTACAAGCTAAGTTCACAGGGATGAATTTAATGGTGAAAATTTCAGTCTTCAAAGGTACAAAAGTGAGGAAATTTTCACTAAGGTGTGATAGATTTAGGTTTACTTCTTGTAAGTGTTGAAGATAGTGGATATTTCTCATTGATCTAAGTTTCACAGATGTAGGGAAATCAAATTGCATAAACAATTTTTGTGTCGCTTGTTTTTGCTCATTGTTTCATAATGCTTAAAGAAATGTCAACTTCCATCACTTCTTATAGCACTTAGCTTGTTTATTAACATTTGCATTCAAATTAACATTTGGCATTAGAGTTTTCTACTTAATGTAGCTATTGGAGATTCCTAGTGTTGCTAAATTGAAGATATGGAAGGTTTATCTACTTCATGTCCCCTAATGCTAGATATTGACCATTATGAAAACTGGAAAGCACGCATAAAGCCATAGATAAAATCCATTAATGAGTATGCCTGACGAGTTTTTCTTATTGGATAGAGCCACCAATGATGGATATTGAGAATGTGAGAGTGGTTAAGCTTGTGGTATAGTGAACTAATGAGAAGAAAAGTTTACAAATTCCAACTCCAAAGCTTTATGCGTCATCTTCTGTGGAGTAGACTTGTAGAAATTCAAAAGGATTGATAAAAGTACTATTTCCAAATCTGCTTACTATATTTTGGAGATTCCTCATGAACGTACCTCCACTGTTAAACAATCAAATATGCAGATGCTAACTCCCTGATTTAGAACTTGAGAAAGCTAAAATTGGAGGCTATAGGAGAGTTTTCTGCAAAGCTTTGTGATCTTTCAAACCAGGTGTTTCAACTTGGAGAAGAATACTCTAATTACAAACTGGCCAAGATGATGATAAGATCTCTTCCTAAGAGATACTCTATCAAGGCTACAACTATTGAGGAGGCCAATTGTAACACCCCTTACCCGTGTCCGATGCCGGGACAAGGTACGAGGCATTACCAAACTTAAACATATATACACATGCAAAAATTGGGCCATAAAATTTCTTTTAATTCAAACTTTTCAAACACATGCATGTCGTCCCTTAATTGGGTCAATGAAGCTCAATACATACATCGAGGTTGATTTGGGACTAAACTGAGAGCTATGAGAAGTTTCAGGAAAACTTAAAATTTTTTCCAAGAAATAGGGTCACACGCCCTTGTGGACATAGGGACACTCCCATGTCCTCAGGTCATGTAACTCTCTGTTTATGACGTCAGCATGCAAATCGAACCACACGGCTGGGCTACACGCTCGTGTCTCCAGGCCATGTCCCTCACATGGTTGAAACACACGACCGTGTCTCAGCCCGTGTGGCCAACGCTTAGGCTATTTTCCAAGCCTTCATGTTACTCATAAACCCTTACAACCTTCTACATATTAAAACCATAAATCATGGCATCATTTTAGTGATTAAACACTCTTTAATAAGATATATTCATAATATTAACATGTCCTCTTACAAGCAATGCATCTACTCATGCAATATCAAGTCTAGATTCCTTAATTCACATTCATAAGACTTGTCATTTTGATGATCACTTTTACCATTATACTATAGTTATCCACTCATCCATCCAGCACTCATGTTCAACCATTATCACGTTGTTTTTAACGTGCAATTACTACATGGCCATGACCGTCTCAATTGGTCATAGAGCATACATCCAACGCACATGTCATATTACCAACCATGCATGGCAACCAAACATAATCACATCATAAACATTAGACATAACATGAATAGCTAGATTTACAAACCGAAACCAATATGAGCCACATCTCATGGCCATATACATATAAGTTAATATGAGCCAATACATTTGGGCAAAATCATAATAACACATACCATGAAACTAGATCCCTATACATACCACTCACTTGAAAATTTCTAACATATGCTTCATTATTCCGAAGGTAGTGACTTGATAGTGTGATGCTGCCTCCGACGATCTCCAACCCCGAGCCGACTTGACAACACTAAAGAAATGGAGAGGAGGGAGTAAGCTTAAAGTAGTCCATATGAAAATAAAAAGCAATATGCCAAAATGCTTCTCAAGGTAATACAACCATATTTGCATTTTTACTTATGTTCTAGCCAAGCTGTTTTCTCTAGTCATAGCTACAAATAATTTATATCTAGAGATACGAAACTCCAAATTAAGATCTGCTAATTTTCCCTAAAACTAGACATACATATCTTCTCACCATAAAATTTTCAGAATTTTGGTCTAGCCAATAAGTATATTTTATTCCTTAAAGTTACCTTTTTTTCACTGTCAGACAGTTCCAACCCCCCATCACTAAAAATTAATTATCTTATAATACGGGACTCGGATGATGTTCACGTCTATTTCTCTTGAAAACAGACTCATTAAGAATTCTAATCATATAAATTATAACCCATAAATATTTTTTTTACAATTTCCAATGATTTTATCGAATCAAAATAGCGGATTTTGAAATCATTCTAACTCTGTCTCACCACAATTTAAATATTTCTTAATATGAAACTCTTTTGCTTACACCGTTTCTTCTATACAAAACTAGACTCATGAAGATTTAATTTCATATTTTATTCAGCTTCTAACTCAATTTTCATAATTTTTGGTGGATTTTCAAAGTCATCCAACTGCTATTGTCCAACACTGTTTTAGTGCAATATAATTATAACTATCATAAGTTCACTTTCGACTAATCATTAACTCACCATTTCATGAATTCCATGTTCAAATGCAAAATATAAGTTAACATGATATTGCAAACAAAATTTATAATCATAATTCATACATCTTAGCTTATCGATGTCTCAACATTTCAAAGTCTCAATAACCATAAGCTTAGTGTACATACCTGCACTCATCATAATATATCATATAACTATACCTCTTTAACATGCCCTCCTCGGGATTTTCATCACATCTATAGCATTACCCATTGAACCCTCAGAATACTATTAGATACGCGAAAAACTTGCACATAAGTGCCACATATACATACATAGACAAAGCTACCTCATAACATGTAACGCTCATAATGGAGCTACTCACGGGTTTGCTCATAAAAGCTATCGGTCAAGGTGTAGCCGCACAGGTTACTCACAGAAGCTGTTAGGTATCCGACCAATTCAAGGATTACCTAGCCACCAGCAGGACACACAAGACCATTACCCGAAACCCAATTACATGTATCGCATCCATTATGAACTCGGACCAATTCAATGAGTTCGAATGCTCGCATCCATAGTGAACTCAGACCAATTCAATGAGCTTAGATGCCTCATTTATATCACGAACTTGGACTAACTCAACAAGTTCAGATTTCTAAATTCCTAGTGACATGTCACTTGTATCCCAGACTATTCCTAAGGTTCAGACGGGATTTTTCGATACCCTATCTCTGTCGAACTTACTTGAAGTGTCGATCTCACTATCCATAGTATCAATTGCCCATTCATAGCATTATAAGGCATAACTCAAATAGCAAATAAGCTTTTAAGAATTTACATAACATATATCACATATTGCATATATTACTTGTCATGGATCATTATTTTCTTGCCTTTCATGTAATATTCTTCCATGTCATATATCCACATCATATACACCATTTCATCAACTTTTTTAGTATATATTAAATCATACAATATATGCAATAATAGTAAAGAATTATAATTCAAACATAACATTGCACTTTTATTATCATACAGACTTACCTTGAATGTAAATTTTGGCCAATTACTCCATTTTAGTCCATAAGCTCGTACTTTTCGATTTAAGCCCAAATCTTGATTTTCTTGATGTAACATGATTAAATTCACTCATTTAATCATTACATTAATCAATACATTTTATACATCACATTTTTGCAAAATGACCATTTTACCCCTAAACTTTCAAAATTTTACGATTTTACCCCTAGGCTCGTAAATCGATTTTTATCGAATTTCCTCACTGCCCAAGCCTAGCCAAATTCTTTTTATACTAGAAGCAGCCCACAATTCCAATTATTTCACACAATTCCCATCCATTTAACAAACTTTACAAAGTAGTCCATATTAGGTGTTTTCATGAAAATCCTTTCACAAAAGTTGTTTATTACATAACCAGGACTCATTTTCTACCATAAAAAATCAGCAAACAACATAAATGCTTTCATGGAAAAACCCTAGACTTTCTATCATTTTGCAAAATAGTCTCCCCATTAGCTAACTCATGTTACAATGGTCTCAAAAGTGTAAAAATCATCAAGAAAAGTCATCAAAATCACTTACTTGTGAGGGTTAGAAGTTGCTGAAATTTTCAAGCTTCCATGGCCATTTTCTTGGGTAAAAATCAGTGGAGAAGAAAGAGAAAAATAAAAAGATGATAGCCTTTTTCTTTCTGTTTTATTTTATTACAAATTAGGCCACTAACCTTTGACCATTTTAATATCCTTGTCTCTATGGCCGACCATTTCTCCCCAAATGGCCTATTTACACTTTAAAGACCTCCAATTTTGGTTCTCTAGCTATTTAACATTTTGGATAGTAAAACAAAACTTTTTCCCTTTATGCGATTTAGTCCTTTTTTGCAATTAAGCTCACAAAGCTAAAATTAATTCACCAAAATTTTCATGCACTCATATAATCATTCTATAATACATAAAAATAATATTAAAATAATTTATTGACTCGGATCTGTGGTTTCGAAACCACTGTTTCGACTAGGCCCAAAATTGGGCTATTACACCAATGATCTTAAGAGGTTGGCTATTGTTGAACTCATTTGCAACATCCTAGTTTTGGCAAATTCAAGGTTATGGCACGTAGTTTCAAAATATTTGTATGGCGAAGTAGTATTCGCCTAAGTACTTCTTTTTGCGTATAGGATGAGTGTTCCAAGCAGTGTTTAAGTTAATGATGGTTATGTGTCAGATTGCTAAGTTAATTGGAAAATAATAATAGGAAAGTAAAAAGGTAGCTATGGTATGAGTCCACGCCAGAGGTATTGTGCGCTTGTATGTCTGAGGCACTGTTCAAGTCACGATACAAGGTAAGTTAGTTAGGAGTCAAATGAATTAAGTAATCGGGTATTTAAAATATTGGATTTTCATTTATTTCATTCTCTGATTCTGTAAACCAATATGAAAGACAAGCTTTGAATTTTGGTGACATGTGTTGAGCTCTTATAGGTGAAATTGGGCTATATATATGTGTATGGGCTTAGAGATAAAGGGTTTTTCTTCTTCATCCTTTTTTTAAAATATTGCTATCTAATTCTTTCTAGAACCAAAATCATTTCTTTCTCTTTTAAGCTGGAAGTTGTAATTCTAGATCCCATTAGTAATTACTACAGGTCTAGGTAAGTAATATGCCTCCGCATGTTGAACTCAGAAAGAGTAGTCTGTAAAGAATATACGAGTAGTGGAACGAAAGTATGAGACTCTTTTTTTGGGGTTGTCAGTGTTTGAGATGTAAATAATTTTTTTTGAATGAGTCTTTGAAGATATTCCTATGTTCTATTAGCAGTGGTTGTTGCAATTTCTTGATGGATGTTGAGTCTGGAGTTCAAGCTACTGTATGTGGGTGTCAAGTGAGTTCTAAGTTGACTCATGCATATATACTGTTCATATCAAGAAAATACCTGTAGGATATTGATTGAACTATGAATTCGAAACTATGAAAAGTATAGTATGTATATTGGTAGTGAATATGATAAATTCAAGTATGTGATGATTAGTGTATGAGTATTGAAACATTGAAGTATGACTATATATGTATGTCTAGAATGTATGCTATGAGATGTATGTTCTGTTGGGAGTATGTTAATGAATTAAAATGTGGGGTTTAAATTGTGTTAATGCATGAAGAGTCTAAAAAACAGGTTTGTGTTTAGTCACCATGGTGGTATCTAACGAAGCCCGTTGAGACAGGAAACACGAACTCTAATAAGAAACTTTAAAGGAAAAGTCCAAGGTCATGGCACCCTCTTAAAAGGAACTAATGGATTGTGATTACCTAATGTGGTTCTTTTTGTGTCCCAGGACGATGATGAGCAAAGCTCACGTTTAGGCAAATCCATATAGTAAACATGAAAACTAATAACTGCCTTTGTGGTGTACTCTGAAAGAATTGCCTTTGTGTGTACTCTGAAAGAATTGCCTTGGTGACGTTCTCTGAAGGAACTGCCTTTGTGGTGTACTTTGAAATAATTGCCTTTGTGGTGTACTCTGAAAGAACTGCCTTTATGGCAAAATCTTAAAGGAATGCTCTGTGGTGTGATCTAAAAGAGGTGCCTTTGTTGTGTATTTTGGGGGATTTCCTGTATGGCGGGTTCTATATGAAATGATTTGGCGTGTTTAGTTGGCATTTAAGTATGATTAATGAAATTGAGTATTAATATATTGAGTTCCAATTAACTACGAAATAAGTTAAGTAATGACTGAAGGTAAAGATCTGAATAGATGTGGAAAGGTTTAGGGTACTTCAAGGTAAAGATGGCCAGAAAAAATGTTCAAATCTGAATGTTTGATGAAGGTTTCCACTACATTTATTGTACTCATTCATGAATTTTGATTGTACGATTGATTTTGGGTTAAGTTGTAAATGAAATGCCTTTCTGGCTGCATTGGTCATTGTAATGGAATTTGAGTGGAAATATAAATATTAATATTGGAAGATATAATTGAAGAACTGGAGTCATTGGTGGGAAATAGAAATGGTTTCAAGGTAAATTATGATAAGTAGTGTCAACAAAAAAATTAGAACGTGAGGGGGTATTCACCAGAAGCAAGCTAGATGTCAAAGAATAGTAAAATAGACATCATGAATCATCAGCTATACTATGCATGTATCAACTAAGATAAATGGTGTTTTTCTCACTAATTTCTTATGAAATTATCTATTTGTATATCGATTGCATGTTAGTATGCTGAGAGACTATGCCAAGAGGGACGATGCCGGAACTATGCCAAGGAAGTGGCGTATTAGTTCATTATGCATACAAAACAAGCTTGGTGGTGTATTAAAAATTAGTTGTACTACATAAAAGTCTATACTTACGATAAATGTAATAGGTTATGTTATTAAATGATAAATTTTGTAATTAAATTACTTTACTTATCTTTGTATATGTCATTGTTGTTTTTATGCTTAATCAAATTTGTAAGTAATCACGATTTTTTATATTAGTTTAAATTTAAGTTTGTATTCGTGTGATAACACCCAAAATCTAGATTTGGTGAACCAAATTGGGTTTAAGGCGTTACATCATTGGCTGTTTATAGACCTTTGAGATGAATTTTGATGAGGCTCAACATAGCATGGAAAAAGATATAAACATTACTTTTCAAGTTGCCGAGGCAATGCCAACTTCCCAAAATGCAGAGCTTTAATAAGGCTTCCAAGAAGTAGACAAGGAAGTTCGTAAAGTTTGAAGTCAGTGCCAATGTCCCTAGAAATAAATCAAAGGGAATTGTCTTTAAAAAGGAACTTGATAAAGAAAAGAAAAATGGTGTCCAATTCTATGAATGGTCATATCCAATCTGAGTGCGCAAACACTCTTATAAAGAGAAAGAAGTCACTGTGTATGACCTAGAGTGATAAGATCCATTGAGCAGCTCAGATTTAGAAGTTGATAGTCATAATAATTTTGTTGCTTTCATTGTCAGTGCTATCAAAGGAGATGATGTAGATTTAGACGGAAACTTAAATGTAGGTTTTGATGTTAGGAAAATGGGGGAATGTATGTGACATCAATGCTCAACTATTACAAGAGAATAAGTAGTTGAAGGATGTGAATGTTATGTTAGTTAAACAGGTTGAGGCAAAAGAGTCTCCTTTTGCATAGGAGCTTGAAAATCACGTAAAGGTTAAGACAAAAATTGTTGAAACTAAACAAATGCGCGAGAAATTTACCACTAGTAGCAACAAATTTGATAAATTCCAAGCAACATGAAGAAGATATCTAGGCAAGGAAGGACTAAGGTATGTAAACTAGGGAAAGGTTGTGATTCAGAGTCCTACTATTTTTGTGAATACCTCGAGTTCTAGTGATTGTCATGAATGTTCAAAGCCTGTGTTGATCAAGAGTGCAAAGAAGGTAACCACAAAGTAATTTGTCATTATCGTAGGACCTTTAAACATATAAGGCCTCAGTGTTTCAAGATGTTGCATGATATAAGGTGGAGACACTCAGTGCTTAAAGAAATGCCCACTCCTTGTGGCTCATCAATTGTAAAGAACAGAATGGGGTATGGTGAAAAAGGAGACTAGGTGTGTAACACTCCAAACCCGATCCTTGAGGAGGATCCAAGAATGGCGTGCCACTACTTTGAAATCACTATTTCTTCAAAACCATGTTGGGCGCAAACCACAATTAAATTACATATTACTCATGTATATATATATAAGAGGAGTGAAACATTAACCAATCAAAGTTGTATAACTTTGGACTTATTATAAAACGTAATAATTTTGCTGAATTTTCATCATATCTACATTTTCAAAGGAAAAGGTTTGAATATACAATGCTCATTCTTCAAAAACACATCATCATGACAACACCTCAATTCCCTACATAATAAAAAATACATAGAAATCTCATGACAGTGATTTATCCTTTGGCCTAGTCTTTGGAGGTTCCTTTACTTCCTCAGTAGGCCTGATAAGGGAAAGGCAACTAAGTAAGTTCGAAAAACTTAGTGAGTTCCAAAGGTAGACAATTCAATAATCCTATACAGTTAAAGTAAGCCTTCCCATCTCAGCACAGCCATAAAAGTCGCCAGTTGGCGAATACCAACACAGGCAGATATTAGGCTTGACACTATTCATTTAGCGTGTATACTACGCCCATGCGGTCATACAAATTATCTTATTCATATTAGCCAAAGCCCTAATACATATTTAGAATCATATCATATGTTTGTTTCCTTTTCCTTTGTCATGCCTTGCCAATCTGGTTTGCAATAACACTTGCCCTACCAGAGCCTACACAACTATTTTCATGTATCGCGATCAGTCAGTTCAATGCAGATTTCCCTGAAGGCATCGCCATGAATCCATTCCCTTTTTCCTTTCAGACCATATGGTTTATTTTAGAAGCGAGGGAGGGGGAATGACTTAACACAAAGAAAGGCCCTTACATTTTTCACACAGACATACCAAAATAGACTATTGACAACATATTCTAATTCACTTGCACAAACATTTCATTTTCATAGGTTAGGTATACTTACCTTAAACGAAACATAAAAGAAAAGCATACACACACACATGGAGTAAGAAGGAACTCACCAGAAAAGTGAAACTAGGTTACACAGCAAGAACCTTACCCTTATCTCAAGAGTCTTCGAGAGTATCTTGAGTTATAATATAAAAAGTTAACCTTTTTAGATCGTTTTGACTGAAAACTATGCAGGTTACAAGAACATTAACAGGAAACCTAGAATTTGGAAGTTTCCTTCCGTACACTTGAATCTAACCCTAAAGCATGAAATCATAAGGCCTTATAAATAACCTTGAAATAACTTGAGTTTCATCGATTTCTTTACCAAGTGCTAACAATGATGGCATTGGCTGAGTACAACTGAATCAAATCTTTTAGCAAGTCTTAGGTCTAAGGTTTTTGAGAGAAAAATGTAGAAAAAGTTTTGGGAAGAAAATATTGTGGCCAAGGAAAGCATAAACTTGCTCAGGAAGTCAAGACTAACTTTATAAAGAAATACACAGAAGGTGAACCTAGTGGGCATGTTAAATTACCCCACTACGCTTCCCTCGGTACTTGTGACTAAGAGCTCTCTCTCTCATCTTAAATGCATGTCTTGATGTCTACAATAACTTGTCCCATTTTAACTAGTTCTCATTAGGTTGACTAAATAGTTCAATCAAAATAATAAAATGACAGATGGTTCCTCAAAACTGAGGACTTAACTTTAAGAACTTAACATTAAGGATTCAACATATTCATCTAACTATTAGGGTGGCGTATACTCTATGGGAGAGTCCACCAAACCACCGATCTCGCCTAACACAGACTTTGTTTGAAGGCACACTCATAGATTTCATATACTTAGCTAGATTTAATACCTTACTCACTCATAACTTGCTCTATATACTTTACTTCTATAAACATCGCTCAAACACTAGAGCTTCGTTAGGCAGGATGTTACAACTCTCCCCTACTCAAGAAATTTCATCTTCAAAATTCGTACCAGAGAACAATTGAAGGTATTGATCTTTCATTAGGCTCTTTCTTTTCCAAATGCCTTCTTCAGTGCTATGATTCCTCCACAACACCTTAACCAAGGGGATTTTTTTATTCCACAGCACTTTAACTTCTCTGCCTAAAATACAGACAGGTTCTTCCTCGTATGATAGGTTTGGTTCAACCTCGAGTTCTTTAATCTGTATCATGTGATCTAGATTAGATCTATACCTTCTTAGCATTGATACATGGGATACATTGTGGATCTTTGAAAATTCAGGAGGCTAAGCTAACTTGTAAGCCACTGGTCCAACTCTTTCCAAAACTTCATAAGGTCCTACAAACCTTGGACTTAATTTTCCTTTCTGGCCAAAATGATGATCTTTTTCCAAGGGGAAACCTTCAAAAACACTTTATGTCCAACCTCATAAGAGATTTCTTTCAATTTCAAATATGTATATGTTTTTTTTGTTGATCCTGTGCAGTTTTTAAGTCATTTTGGATGGTAGCAATTTTCTCTTTAGTTTTGCATACCATATCTAGCCCCACTATCTTTCTCTCACTAAACTTCATCCAATAAACAGGTGTTCTACACCATCTACCATATAATGCTTTGAATGTAGACATTTCAGGTTGGCGTGATAACTGTTATTGTATGTGAACTCAACCAGATGGACATATTTCTCCCAATTAATTTCGAAATCAATCACACAACTTCTTAACATATCTTCTAACACCTGAATGAATCTTTTTGATTGATCATCTGTTTGAGGGTGAAACATAATGCTAAATTGTAGCTTTGATCCCAACGATTTCTATAATTGATTCTAGAATGTTGAAGTGAATCTTGGATCTCTGTTTAATACTATTGAGGTTGGTATTCTGTACAGTTGCACTATCTCAGCGATATAAAGTTCAGCTAGCTTCTCCAGAGAATAGGTAGTATTCACTGATAGAAAATGAGTTGATTTTGTAAACCGATTGACTACCATCCATACAGGGTTCTTCTTGAAAGGATTAAGAGGTAACCCTAAAATAAAATCCATGGTGATTCTATGCCATTTCCATTGAGGAACTTCTAAGGAATACAGTTTTCCTTAAGGGACTTGGTGCTCTACCTTAACTCTTTGACAAGTTAGGCATGTTGAGACATACTTCGAATATCCTTTTTCATGCCAGGCCACTAATATGAGTCTTCAAATCTCTGTACATCTTGTTGCTACCAGGGTGAAGTGAAAAAAATCATTGGTGAGCTTCCTTCAGTAATTCTCTTCTCAATCCTTTCCCCATTGGTACAAACATTCTATTCCTAAACTTAAGCTTGCCATCTTTGTCTATGCTGAAATTCACTACCCTGCCGGATAGCATCCTTTGTTTGAACCAATCACATTGAATATCCTTTATTTGTTCCTCTAAGATTTGAGAGAGATGGGTTAGTTTTACCACTAGTTCCGCCATCAAGGCTCTACCATCAAACATGGTCACCTTGGCTCGAAGAGGCAGCAAGACTGCTACAGTCTTTCTGCTCAAAGTATCCACCACTACATTTGCTTTCCCTATATGATAGTTAATTATCAGGTCATAATCCTTCAACAACTTCGACCACCTTCTTTGGCATAAAATTAAATATTTCTATGTCATCAAGTACTTTAGATTCTTACAATCAAAAAATATGCGACATCTTTCTCCATATAGATAATGTCTCTAGAGTTTCAGTGCTAAGACCATTACTGCCAATTTCAGATCATGCATAGGATAGTTCTTTTCATGAGGTTTTAGTTGGCGCGATACATAAGCGATGACCTTACCTTTTAGCATAAGGATGCATCCCAACCAATTAAGAGACGTATCTGTATAAAATGTGTATTCAACCCCAGGTTCTGGTTGTGCTAACACCAGAGCCTCAGTCAGAACTACCTTCAATTTCTCGAAGCTTTGTTGGCATCCCTTGCTCCATACGAAAATTTCCTTCCTTTTCAAAATTTGGTGAGAGGCGATTCTATTATCTAGAAAGTTTTCACAAACCTCTTGTAGTATCCAGCCAACCCCAGGAAGCTGCAGACTTTAGAAACACTCCTAGGAAAGTTCCATTCAAGAACTACCTTTACTTTAGTAGGGTACATCATAATAACATCCGCCAAGATAACATGCCCCAAGAAGTGCACCTCTTTTAGCCAAAACTCGCACTTGCTGAATTTTGCATACAACTAATGTTCATGTAGGGTCCTCAACACAATTCTTAAATGCTCTTCACAATTGATCTCATCCTTAGAATAGACTATTATATAATCTATAAAGATCACTATGAACTAATCTAAGTAAGGCTAAAATACCTTGTTCATTAAGTCCATGAATATAGCTGGCGCAATAGTCAGTGACCATATCTTGACCAAAAGACTATTTTTGGCACATCTTCACCCTTAATCTTGATCTGGTAATGTAACACCCCTTACCCGCATCCAATGCCGGGACAGGGTTTGAGGCATTACCGGACTTAAATATAAACATGCATACAAAATCGAGCCATAAAATTTCATTCAATTTAAAACCATTCATACACATTCATATCGTCCCTTATACGAGCCTACGAGGCCCAAAACATACATTAGAGATAATTCGGGACTAAATTGAGAATTTTTAGAAATTTTACAACACTTAAGAAATTTTCCATTTTTAGAGAGTCACATGCCCGAGTGGAGTAGGCCGTTTGGTTACACACGCCTGTGTGGCTTGGGACATGCCCGTGTCCTCAGCCCGTGTAACTCTTTGTTTATGAGGACATGTGACAGCCCTAAAATGACCCTAGTCGGAAAGCGGTTTCGGGACCACTAAACCGAGTCACCAAATTATTTGAATATGATATTTATTGTCTAAAATATGTGAATATGAATGTGTGAAAGTTTTAAGCTTCGATTTAGTCGATTGCATGTGAATTTAGTAATAGGACTTATGTGTGACACTTTTGAAATGTGATAGGTTAATCCATAAGGATCTATTAGTGCATGTAATCAAAGGGGTGGACTTGCATGTCAATTTCCCCCATTTAATTACTAGTGGCCAGCCATGACAAAGGGTGATGGGCAAAACATGTCATAAAACATGTTGTGCTAATGGTTTATGTGAGAAAGGATAAAATAATAATGGGAAGGTAAATGATGACAAAAAAAAATGTGCGTGGTTGCCCCCCCTCCATTGCCGTGAATGGAAGAAAGAAAGACTTCAACTTTTATTTTTCTATCTTGCTTCCTTGTCTCTTTCAAATGAAGCTAGAGAGGAGAGGTCGGCTGCATGTAGGGGAAAACCATGAAATTTGTTTGCTTATAAGTTGAAATTTTCAAGTAGAAGGCTAAAAAGGGGAGGAGCAAATTGAATAGGTAGAATCGGTGTTGGGAACCTTGGTAAGTTTTCCTCGAACTTTTATTTGATAATTGTTGAAACTGTCAAATTGCTGTCCGAATTTTACCTTGTTGGTATTGTTAATTGCTGCCCTGTTTATGCTGTCTAAATATTGTATTATTGATGCTGTACGAATCAGCCTCCGAATGTGATATGTTACAGCAATTAAGCCAAGTGTTGCGAGTCCTCTTAGGCTGCCCACAATGCAACCTTTCAATACTAATGTTGTAACACCCCAAACCCGAGACCGTCACCGGAGTCGAACACGAGGTGTTAACAGACTTTAAAAATAATTTCCCAGACACTGCCAATCTGCGTACTAGTCGCTTTAAAAATCATATCTTGAGTTCAGAAACTCAGAATCCAGTTCCGTAAATTTTCCCTGAAACTAGACTCATATTCCCATCTACATATTTTTTATAGAATTTTTGGTTGGGCCAATTAGTACAGTTTATTAGTCAAAGTCTCCCATGTTATAGGTATCGACTACACTGACCTTTGCGCATTACGACTTGGATATCTCCCTGTACAGGGCTTCAATACTGAGTCCGTTTGTTTCTATAGAAACTAGACTCAGAGAGGAATCTATAAATATATGGCTTGACTCATAATTGTCTCTGGTTAATTTATAATGAATTTCCAAAGTCGGAACAGGAAATCCAGAAACCGTTCTGGCCCTGTCTCACAAGAACCTGAATATCTCTTAACATACTGTCCGTATGATTGTTTCGTTACTTTCCTATGAAAATAGATTCATCAAGGTTCGTTTACATAATTTATTCACTATTTAATTCCATTCCTATTATTTTTACTGATTTTCCAAATCTACATCACTGCTACTATCAGCATCTACCTTTAAGGTAGACTTTACCTATTTCATAGTTTCCATGATTCAACTAGCCCTTTTTGCATAAATAGCACAATTTATGATAGTGATTAACCATTCCCATGGCCAATCCTTGTCAAGCAGATCCACACCTCTCAATAACCATATCCATACCAAATGATTATAACATTATACTCAAACATATGTAAGCCATTTTCGCATGGCTATCCAAAATTATACAAGTCCAAAGGGTCTATGACCCACAACGAACGGGTAGTCCTATACATGCCATTCCGAAGTTCAACCAAAATTGTACCAAAAGGGGGGGGCTTTGATAGTGTGGGTGACTTCGACTTCAAAATCCCGAGTCCGATAGCTGGAGAACCAAAATCTATAAAACAGAGGATCAAAGAAACGGAGTAAGCAATTTATGCTTAGTAAGTTTTGAGCAAGGAATTCCAGCACAGCAAAAGTATAGCATTCATATAGCTAAACGGATAATTTCATATGCACAAATTTTCGATATCATACTTGCTTCACATTACCAACCCTTATGTACATACACAAAAGATCAACTTAGCCAAAGGCCGGTAGCTCGTTTATCAACTGAGCGAATACTTATTTGTAAGGGCTCAACTAAATTCAAGCACATACGAAACATACCTCAATGTTGGGATGTTTCTAGAGTATTTACTGAAATTTTTACAGCAAGATCATTCATTCCCAAATCACGTACCTTCGGAATTTAACCGGATATAGCTACTCGTTCAAATGCCTTCGGGACATAGCCCGGTTATAGTAACTCGCACAATTGCCTTCGGGACTTAACCCGGATTTAGTAACTCGCACAAATGCCTTCGGGCTTAGCTCTGAATTAGTATCTCGCACAAATGCCTTCGGATCTTAGTCCGGATATGGTCACTTAGCACAAAGCCTTCGGGACTTAGCTCGGACATCATTCAAATAACCATGCACATTTAACAGTAAATCATGGCACATTCGTATTTCATTTTCGTTAACAAAACTCAAACACAAGACACTTATCATTCTTGCAATTTCGGCTCAATAGCCACACACAAAGAGCATGATTTTGGTTTGCTTAAAACATGATCTAATCAAATCATAATTTAAGCTCTTTTACTCAAGAACTTACCTCGGGTGTTGTCGAACGATTCTGATAGCTATTCGACCACTTTTTCCTTCCCTTTATCGGATTTAGTTCCCCTTTGTTCTTGAGCTTGATCTAGATACAAGTATGGCCAAACCTCCTCCTAATCCTCTTCCAAACCAAACATGAAGCAAGAACTCCTTCCTCCTTCCTTAGAATTTTCGGCCAAATGAAGATGAAAAAGGATGAACAAAATTTTCTCTTTTCTTTTCTTTAACTCACGGCAATGGGGGGGGAAACAACCACACACTCTTTTTTTTTTGTTTTCATCATATTCCCTTTTATTATTTTATGCCCATGCTCCTTATTTTATTTTTTTCCACCCATGATGCACCAACACAACATGTCTATGACATGTCTTGCCCATCACACTTGGTCTACCATGCTTGTCATGGCCGGCCACTACTAATTAGGGGGGAATTTGACATGCAAGTCCCCCCTTTTTATTTCATGCACTAATAGGTCCTTATGCTTCGACCTATCACATTTCAAAAATGTCGCACATAAGTCCTATTGACTAAATTCACATGCAATCGACTAAATCGAAGCTTGAAATTTTCACACATTCATAATTACATATTCTAAACAATAAATATCACATTCAAACATTTCGGTGACTCGGTTTAGCGGTCCCGAAACCACTTTCCGACTAGGGTCAATTTTGGGCTGTCACAACTCTCCCCCACTTAAGAAATTTTCGTCCCCGAAAATCTTACCGGTAAATAGGTTTGGGTATCATTCTTTCATCGAGCTCTCAGTTTCCCAAGTAGCTTCTTCGATCCCGTGTTTGAGCCATAACACCTTAACTAACGGAACCCTTTTATTTCGCAACTCTTTCACTTCACGAGCTAGGATACGAATCGGTTCTTCTTCATAACTCAAGTCAGATTGAATTTCAACTTCTGAGGGATTAATCACATGTGACGGATCGGATCTATAACGTCGAAGCATCAAAACATGAAAGACATCGTGAATCTTTTCAAGTTCAGGGGGCAAAATCAATCTATACGCAACCGGACCAACTCGTTCGGAGATTTCGTACGGCCCAATGAATCTCGGGCTCAACTTGCCCTTACAGCCAAATCTGAGTACCTTTTTCCAAGGCGAAACTTTAAGAAACACTTTATCTCCCACCTGATATTCAATGTCTTTTCGTTTCAAATCCGCATACGATTTTTGACGATCTGTGGCTGCTTTCAGACTTTCACGGATTACCTTTACTTTCTGTTCGGCATCTTTAATCAAATCAACTCTAAAAATTTTACTTTCACCGAGCTCGGTCCAAAACAATGGTGTACGGCATTTACGACCGTACAAAGCCTCGTAAGGTGCCATCTTAATACTTGATTGAAAACTATTGTTGTAAGCGAATTCAATCAAAGGTAAATACCGTTCCCATGAATTACTGAACTCGAGGATGCAACATCTCAACATATCCTCAAGTATCTGAATTATCCGCTCAGATTGACCATCGGTTTGGGGGTGAAAAGCAGTGCTAAAATGCAGCTTGGTACCCAAAGCTTCTTGCAATTTCCTCCAAAATCTCGAGGTGAATCTCGGATCTCTATCCGACACGATAGAAATAGGTACCCCGTGTAATCTCACAATCTGAGAAACATACAATTCGGCTAGTTTATCCAATGAAAAATCCGTACGCACGGGGATAAAGTGAGCCGACTTAGTCAGTCTATCAACAACAACCCAAATCGCATCCTTCTTACTTGCTGACAATGGCAGTCTGGACACAAAGTCCATTGTGACTCGATCCCATTTCCACTCGGGTATCATGATCGGCTGAAGTAATCCTGAAGGCACTTGATGTTCCGCTTTCACTTGTTGACATATTAAACATCTCGAAACAAAGTCGGAGATGTCTCGTTTCATACCATGCCACCAAAACCAACGTTTCAAATCGTTGTACATTTTCGTACTCCCCGGGTGAATTGACATTCGGCTACAATGGGCTTTGTTCAGAATCATCGAAATGAGTTTCGAATTCCTTGGAACGCACAAACGACTTCTGAACCTCAAACAATCATCATCATCAATTTGAAACTCCGATTCCTTGTTCGGAACACACTCAGCCCGTTTTGCAACCAATTCATCATCAACTTTCTGGGCTTCACGAATTTGATGAATCAATAATGGTTTGGCTTTTAATTCAGCTACTAACACATTGTCGGGTAGAACAGACAAGTGCACATTCATCGCTCGTAAAGCAAACAATGATTTCCGGCTTAAGGCGTCCGCAACCACATTAGCCTTTCCTGGGTGGTAATCAATGACAAGCTCGTAATCTTTCAACAACTCAAGCCAACGTCTTTGTCGCAGATTTAAGTCTCTCTGAGTCATCAAATATTTGAGACTTTTGTGATCCGAAAATACCTGGCACTTTTCACCAAATAAGCAATGTCGCCATATTTTTAAAGCAAATACGATGACAGCTAGTTCAAGATCATGGGTCGGATAATTTTTCTCATGTGGCTTTAATTGTCTCGACACATAGGCCACCACTCGACCTTCTTGCATCAATACGCAACCCAATCCAAGTAGGGATGCGTCACTATAAATGACAAACTCTTTGCCTGATTCGGGTTGCACTAAAATTGGAGCTTCAGTCAAATAAGTTTTCAGTTGATCGAAACTTTTCTGACATTTCTCTGTCCATTCGAACTTAACATCCTTTTGAAGTAGCTTCGTCATTGGTGTGGCTATCATCGAGAAACCTTTTACAAATCGTCGGTAATAACCGGCGAGCCCCAGGAAGCTCTGAACTTCGGAAATATTTCTTGGAGGTTTCCAGTTAAGTATGGCTGAAATTTTGTTCGGGTCAACTCGAATACCCGATGCGGATACCACGTGACCCAAGAAGCTAACCTCTCTTAACCAAAACTCACACTTACTGAACTTAGCATATAACTGCTTATCCCGCAAAATTTGCAACACTAGTCTCAGGTGCTCAGCATGTTCGGTCTCATCTCTTGAATAGACCAAGATGTCATCAATGAACACAACTACGAACCGATCCAAATATGGTCTGAAGATCTGATTCATCAAATCCATAAATACCGCAGGGGCATTAGTGAGCCCAAACGGCATCACTAAGAATTCGTAGTGACCATATCTCGTTCTGAAGGCAGTTTTGGGTATGTCCGAATCTCGAATTCGCAACTGATAATAGCCCGATCTCAAATCTATTTTTGAGAACACTGAGGCTCCCTTCAGTTGGTCGAACAAATCATCGATACGCGGTAATGGATATTTGTTCTTTATCGTCACTTTATTCAGTTGACGATAGTCAATGCACAACCTCATGGTTCCGTCCTTCTTTTTCACGAACAATGCTGGTGCACCCCAAGGTGAGAAACTTGGTCGAGCAAAACCTCTATCCGTCAATTCTTGCAACTGAGCTTTCAACTCTTTTAACTCGGTTGGTGCCATACGATACGGAGCCATCGAAATCGGCGTAGTCCCAGGTACAAGCTCAATACCAAACTTTATCTCCCGAATAGGTGGTAAACCCGGTAATTCTTCAGGAAAAACATCCGGGTATTCACAAACCACTGGCACAGATTCGGGTTTCTTTTCTAATTCTTTGTCATCAAGTACATATGCAAGGTATGCTTCGCACCCTTTTCTTACATATTTCTGGGCCAACATTGAGGATATTACAGCTGGCAACCCATCCAAGTCCGTAGACTCAACTCGGATTACTTCGTTATTTGCGCACCTCAATTCAATAGTCTTGCTTTTGCAATTCACAACCGCATCATGCACGGTCAACCAATCCAACCCGAGAATAACATCAAATTCATTAAACGGCAAAAGCATCAAGTCCGCCGGAAAATAGGAACCTCGAATTACTAGGGGACATTTCTTACACACTTTGTCGACAAGCACGTAACGACCCAAGGGATTTGACACCCGAATTACGAACTCAGTAGACTCAATAGGTAAAGTCTTACTGGATGCTAGGGTTTCACATATGTAAGAATGAGTAGAACCGGGGTCAATCAAAGCAATTACATTAGTATCAAAGAGAGTAAAAGTACCGGTAATAACATCAGGCGAAGAAACATCCTCGCGGGCACATATAGCATAAGCTCTAGCAGGCGCACGAGCCTCGGATCTGGTCGTAGCATCTCTAGATCCTCTCTGACCACCACCAGCATTGCCCGTATTTCCAGATGGTCTACCTCGAGCAGTGGTAGCACCCGGTTTCCCACTCTGATTTACATTCTGTTCAGACAACCTCGGGCAATCTTTAATGAAGTGATCAACTGATCCGCACTTGTAACAGGAGCGGTCAGGGAATCTACAACTCCCCGAATGCCATTTACCGCAATATCGACATTTCGTTCTGTCTTGACGTTCATTCCCAACACTGGCGACCGAAGTGCCTCGTGTACCCATAGGGGGTCGATCACGATCTCGTCTAAAAAGGCCCGAAGTACCTCTCGACCAGCCCACATCATCTCGAAATTTCTTCGATGCCTGTTTAAGAGACTTTCCCGAAGATCTTTTACGAAACTCTCCAGTTCCCACATCAACTTTTTGTTTTTCTTTTCTAAGCTCTTCGGCTTTACAAGCTCGCTCGACAAGTACTACGAACTCTCGTATTTCAAGAATGCCAACGAACATTTTTATATCTTCATTCAGCCCATCCTCGAAGCGTCTACACATGATAGCCTCGGACGAAACACATTCCCGAGCGTATCTACTAAGTCTAACAAATTTTCGCTCGTAATCAGTAACTGACATAGAACCTTGCTTAAGCTCAAGAAATTCCTTCCGTTTTTGATCAACAAATCTCTGACTGATATACTTTTTCCGAAACTCAGTTTGGAAAAACTCCCAAGTTACTTGCTCTCAGGGCACAACAGAAGTCAGAGTACTCCACCAATAGTAGGTAGAATCGCGTAGCAAGGAGATAGTACACTTTAGGCATTCATCGGGTGTACAAGAAAGCTCATCGAGTACCCGGATAGTGTTGTCCAACCAAAATTCAGCTTGCTCGGCATCGTCGCTATCCGTAGCTTTAATTTCAGTAACCCCATGTTTTCGGATTCTGTCAACTGGGGGCTTATTTGACCTTATTTGGTCAGTTTCCGGAGGTATTGTAGGTGCGGGGGTGGTATTTGTCGGGAATGGAGGTTGTGGAACAGCCGTATTAGTTCGAATGTATTGGTTGAACCAATCATTCATCACGCTATAGAAAGCTTGTCTAGCTTCATCATTCGGGTTACTAGCATTAGGTTGAGAGTCCGCCGGCGCTGTCCCTTGTGCGGGAGCAGGTGCTACACTCTCAAGATCATCAGCTATCGCTCGGTCGGGATCGGGATCCATTACTATAAATAAACACATTTGCAAATGTCAGAAATCACCACACTATCAAATAATCATATAAAATGGCATGTATAGCTAGAACCAACGCATTACGGTAGTCCTAGAATCGACTAAACCGTAGCTCTGATACCAATCAAATGTAACACCCCGAACCCGAGACCGTCACCGGAGTCGAACACGAGGTGTTAACAGACTTTAAAAATAATTTCCCAGACACTGCCAATCTGCGTACTAGTCGCTTTAAAAATCATATCTTGAGTTCAGAAACTCGGAATCCAGTTCCGTAAATTTTCCCTGAAACTAGACTCATATGCCCTACATATTTTTTTATAGAATTTTTGGTTGGGCCAATTAGTACAGTTTATTAGTCAAAGTCTCCCATGTTACAGGGATCGACTACACTGACCTTTGCGCATTACGACTTCGATATCTCCCTGTACAGGGCTTCAATACTGATGCCGTTTGTTTTTATAGAAACTAGACTCAGAGAGGAATCTATACATATATGGCTTGACTCCTAATTGTCTCTGGTTAATTTATAATGAATTTCCAAAGTCGGAACAGGAAATCCAGAAACCGTTCTGGCCCTGTCTCACAAGAACCTGAATATCTCTTAACATACTGTCCGTATGATTGTTTCGTTACTTTCCTATGAAAATAGATTCATCAAGGTTCATTTAAATAATTTATTCACTATTTAATTCCATTCTACTATTTTTAGTGATTTTCCAAATCTACATCACTGCTACTATCAGCATCTGCCTTTAAGGTAGACTTTACCTATTTCATAGTTTCCATGATTCAACTAGCCCTTTTTGCATAAATAGCACAATTTATGATAGTGATTAACCATTCCCATGGCCAATCCTTGTCAAGCATATCCACACCTCTCAATAACCATATCCATACCAAATGATTATAACATTATACTCAAACATATATAAGCCATTTTCGCATGGCTATCCAAAATTATACAAGTCCAAAGGGTCCATGACCCACAACGAACGGGTAGTCCTATACATGCCATTTCGAAGTTCAACCAAAATTGTACCAAAAGGGGGGGGCTTTGATAGTGTGGGTGACTTCGACTTCAAAATCCCGAGTCCGATAGTTGGAGAACCAAAATCTATAAAACAGAGGATCAAAGAAACGGAGTAAGCAATTTATGCTTAGTAAGTTTTGAGCAAGGAATTCCAGCACAGCAAAAGTATAGCATTCATATAGCTAAACGGATAATTTCATATGCACAAATTTTCGATATCATACTTGCTTCACATTACCAACCCTTATGTACATACACAAAAGATCAACTTAGCCAAAGGCCGGTAGCTCGTTTATCAACTGAGCGAATACTTATTTGTAAGGGCTCAACTAAATTCAAGCACATACGAAACATACCTCAATGTTGGGATGTTTCTAGAGTATTTACTGAAATTTTTACAGCAAGATCATTCATTCCCAAATCACGTACCTTCGGAATTTAACCGGATATAGCTACTCGTTCAAATGCCTTCGGGACATAGCCCGGTTATAGTAACTCGCACAATTGCCTTCGGGACTTAACTCGGATTTAGTAACTCACACAAATGCCTTCGGGCTTAGCCTGGAATTAGTATCTCGCACAAATGCCTTCAGATCTTAGTCCGGATATGGTCACTTAGCACAAAGCCTTCGGGACTTAGCCCGGACATCATTCAAATAACCATGCACATTTAACAGTAAATCATGGCACATTCGTATTTCATTTTCGTTAACAAAACTCAAACACAAGACACTTATCATTCTTGCAATTTCGGCTCAATAGCCACACACAAAGAGCATGATTTTGGTTTGCTTAAAACATGATCTAATCAAATCATAATTTAAGCTCTTTTACTCAAGAACTTACCTCGGGTGTTGTCGAACGATTCCGATAGCTATTCGACCTCTTTTTCCTTCCCTTTATCGGATTTAGTTCCCCTTTGCTCTTGAGCTTGATCTAGATACAAGTATGGCCAAACCTCCTCCTAATCCTCTTCCAAACCAAACATGAAGCAAGAACTCCTTCCTCCTTCCTTAGAATTTTCGGCCAAATGAAGATGAAAAAGGATGAACAAAATTTTCTCTTTTCTTTTCTTTAACTCACGGCAATGGGGGGGGGGAAACAACCACACACTCTTTTTTTTTTGTTTTCATCATATTCCCTTTTATTATTTTATGCCCATGCTCCTTATTTTATTTTTTTCCACCCATGATGCACCAACACAACATGTCTATGACATGTCTTGCCCATCACACTTGGTCTACCATGCTTGTCATGGCCGGCCACTACTAATTTGGGGGGAATTTGACATGCAAGTCCCCCCTTTTTATTTCATGCACTAATAGGTCCTTATGCTTCGACCTATCACATTTCAAAAATGTCGCACATAAGTCCTATTGACTAAATTCACATGCAATCGACTAAATCGAAGCTTGAAATTTTCACACATTCATAATTACATATTCTAGACAATAAATATCACATTCAAACATTTCGGTGACTCGGTTTAGCTGTCCCGAAACCACTTCCCGACTAGGGTCAATTTTGGGCTGTCACAAATGTTACCATGAATTTACCTTCAATTGATGGTGTGGTGTATATACATTTTAGAAAGAAAGATGTTGTTGTTTAGTTGAATTTTCATTTGATAAATGTTCATTCGGTCAAATGGGAGAAGAATGAGATGAATTTAAATGTTGTGGTTTATTATTTTAGTTGCTAAATGAAGAAAAATCGGCTAACAAGGGAGTACTAAGGCCGAATATGATTTTGAATATTAGTGGTGTAGTTGCTGAATTTGAACTATGAAGTTATTGAGTAATGTGTGTGTTTTAAGTGATAGAATTCAGTGAATGCTTGGAATGTGATATGTATGAATTATGTGTTAAATTAAGGTTTGCTAAGCTAGCTATTAAGATGAAGTGAAAATGTTAGTAATTGATTGCTAGTGTATATATGTGTACTAGCCGAGCTTTGAATTTAAATAATGGTTGGAGCACCGTGTGTTGTAATGAGATTATTTGAGTGAAATCATAGATATTTATATGATGAATTCAATTGTGGATATACATGCTTAAATAAGATGCATACATGAATGAATAGATAGCTTGGTGTTGCATGTATTCGGTCATAAAGGTGCACATGAGGAAATGTTAGATTAATTGTATTAAATTGCTCAGTGTGATTAAAAATGCGTATGACCATTTTGTGTTTGAGCTATAGGTGGCCATATGACCTATCAAACTCCTTGTCATATTCGGCCATAAGCTAGCATAATGAGATTTTAATAAGTTAAATTTGTTTGAATTAGCTCAAGAGCTTAGAGGACCAAAGTTGGATAAGGGAAGGGAAAAAGTGATCGAATAGCCGCCGAAATTGTTCGACCACATCCGAGGTAAGTTTTAAGT
This sequence comes from Gossypium hirsutum, assembly GCF_007990345.1. Classification (NCBI taxonomy): domain Eukaryota; kingdom Viridiplantae; phylum Streptophyta; class Magnoliopsida; order Malvales; family Malvaceae; genus Gossypium; species Gossypium hirsutum. The sequence continues at coordinate 65,614,875 of NC_053433.1, forward strand.
GATTAAATGTTGAGTAAATTCAACTATAATAGGATATAATGAGTTTATTTAATAAGATATGATGTGGCCATGATATGTCTTAAACTCAAATGGTAAGTTCCTAAGTGTTTGGACTTGGAAATTTAAGAGCAAATTGTAATAATTTGCTCAGGACAGCTGCAGTAACGTGATTTTAGAAAATCACTATAAATGTTTGGTGTGGAATTATAGGCTGAATAAAATATAAAATCAAATCTTAATTAGTCTAGTTTCTTATAAAAGAGACCGTGTAAGCAAAGGAATTTCCTATAAAGAGATATTTAAAGTTGTGTGAGACGGTGTCAGAATGACTCCGAAATCCCCTGTTCTATTTTAAGAAAATCACTATAATTTGTAAAAAAATGGTTACAAGATAAAATTTATATGCTTAGACTCCTTAATGAGTCTAGTTTCAAATGAAATCAAATAGAACATACTTTGAATTCTGTACAGTGAGAATTTTGATTCGTAGTGAAGACTGGTCAGATTAGTCAAACAGTGAAATAGGGGAAACTTCAAGAAAAATCTGGTATTGATTGGCCAAACCTAAAATTCTGAAAAATTTATGGATGAAAGATATACGAGTCTATATTCAGGGAAAATTAACGGCAAGTGATTTGGAGTCTTGTAGCTCCGGTTATAAATAATTTAGTGACCATTTCTTAGGAAAACAGCTCGTAGTGAATATGTGATTTTGTTGTAAACATGGATAAAACTTGTTTTAGTTGCTCATAAGCTATTGATTAAACCCATACTTGAATTCTAAATCGTGATATTGTAAGTTTATGAGTATTCGAATATGAAATGATAGTATGGCGTAAAATTGAATTATTCATTGGAAAGTGATGGATGTAGATTCGGCCAAGACCAAGTCTGTACATGATAGTATATGTGGTATGTGAAGTATATTTGAATAAATGTGAAAGTGTATATATGTGATAAGGCCTAATGGCCGATGTGATGAATGTGAAAGTGTATATATGTGATAAGGCCGAATGGCCAATGTGATGAATGTGAAAGTGTATATATATGTGATAAGGCCTAATGGCCGATGTGATGAATGTGAAAGTGTATATATGTGATAAGGCCTAATAGCCGATGTGATGAATGTGAAAGTGTATATATGTGATAAGGCCTAATGGCCGATGTGATGAATGTGAAAGTGTATATATGTGATAAGGCCTAATGGCCGATGTGATGAATGTGAAAGTGTATATATGTGATAAGGCCGAATGGCCGATGTGATGAATGTGAAAGTGTATATATGTGATAGGGCCGAGTGGCCAACGTGATGGATGTGAAAGTGTATAAATGTGATAAGTCCCGAAGGGCATTTGTGTCAGTACTATATCCAGGTTAAAACCCCGCAGGCTTTATGCGAGAATATTATCACTGATTAATGTCCGTAGGCTTCGTGCTCGTACTATATCCGAGCTCTAAAGACCCGATGACTACGTGTGGAGATTTTGTCCAGGTAAGCCCCGAACTAAAGGTTTTGCTGAAGATTCAAGTAAAGCGTAAGATTATACAACTTCACAGTAACAATTGGTAATAAATACGTTCAATGCGTTAAGTTGGTCAGGTATGTATTTTGAGATTATATTTAAGTTTGATTTAGACTAAATCACAAGGTCGTTATGTGATGCACATGTGAGTAAAGCAATAAGACTGTTCTATGATTATTGTGCATTTGGTCAATGTGGAAAGTCAGGAAAAAAAATATGTAATGTACCTATGATCATAAGAGGTCACTATCAAGTGAGAATTTATCTGCTTATTATATATAATGAGATGTGCATATTCGGTAAAAGGATGGTATGCCCGAAGGAAGAGTGAAATAAAAATACGAACAACTATGTTATAATTTGATTGTTATCTGTTGACACTGCTTAAAACTTACTAAGCATTGTAATGCTTACTCCGTGGACTTTGTTTCCTCTGTTTTATAGATCTCATTTGGAAGCTACAGGCTCGGGGATCATCAGCAACTAGTCACACTATCACTATCCACTGTTTGGTACTGCTACGTTTTGGATTATCTTATGGCATGTATAGAATAGACTAGTAGTGAGAGGATATTTTGGTTAATGTATATAAGCCATGTGAAAATGGCATCTTTTGAATGTGTACTTATAGAAGTTTAAATTGTATCCCTCACTGTCTTTAGTACTTATCTAAAGGAATGTTCAAAAAAAAAATTTACTGTTCTGATATGAGTTTCAAGACTGGTAATGCCCCTTTATCTATTCCGGCGACGGATACGGGATTGGGGTGTTACAGGACATCATTCATTTAGGGGCACACGACCAAGACACATGTCCGTGGGGGCAGACCGTGCGTCACACATTGCCTAGACACACACCCGTGGGTCTACCCGTGTGGACGATTGCAAGGCTATTTTCCAAGCCATTTTGTCACCCTTACTTGCACAATTTCATATCACATCACATGGCACATTATCAAGCATATAAATGCAATTTAAAATAACCACATTCATGCAATAACATGTCATTTACATATGATTAAGCATATGATTATCATAAGCCATCATTTATGGCTATGCATATTCAAATTGAATCACAACTCATTATAGGCCAACAAACTTGGCCCAAATAATAATGGCTAATATAAAAAAATACATAATTCCTATACATGCCATAAACTCGAATACTTGAATGCTTATACCCGAGATGGTAGCTTGATAGTGTGATAGCAACTCCGACGATTCCAACTCGAGCTAGCTAAATAAACCTATAAGAGATGGAAAAGAAGGGGAGTAAGCTTAAAGCTTAGTAAGTTCATATGAAAAAAATAAGAAATTTATTTACATGCTTTTTCCAATTTCTTATAACATGTTCTCAAGGTATCACAATCACATTTGCACATCATTCCACTATTTGCTCAAATTCCAGTTAAGCTGTCTACTCAAGTTGCAGTCACTAAATTACATATATCTTAAGCTACAGAACTCCAAATTAATTTCCGCAAATTTTTCCTGAAACCAGACTCACATATATCCTTATCATAAAGTTTTAAGAATTTTTAGTTTAGCCAATTAGTACAATTTATTCTTCAAAGTCATCCCTATTCTGCTGTTTGACATTTCTGACCCTTCTTCACTAAAAGTTAATTAAATCCTCATAAAGGATTTGGATGATATTCCCATTTGTTTCTTTTAAAACTAGACTAATTAAGGATTCTAATAATATAAATTATAACCCATAATTATTTTTGTATAAGTTTTGATGATTTTAACAAATCAGAACATGGGATGCCGAAAACATTTTGACTCTGTCTAACAAAAATTCAAATATCTCATAAGATGATATTATTTTTCTTACACGTTTCTTCTATGTAAAACTAGGCTCAATAATCTTTAATTTAATATTTTATTGAGCCTAAAATTCAATTTCCACAATTTTTGGTGAATTTTCAAAGTTGGACTACAACTACTGTCCAAAACAATTTTAGTACAAAAATGATGATAACTAAGTTCATCACACCTTCATTTCTTTTAAATTAGAAATCTATGCATTTATAAACATATATCATAGTCCACCAAATTAATACAACATCATTTCACAATACTCATGAACTTACCATTCATGGATTTCATATTCAATTGAGTTTCTGTACATACCTGTACTCATTCGTAACATAACTCAAGTTCGTTCTCATCAATGACATATGTAACACCCCTGACTCGTATCCGTCGGCGGACTAGGGTTACGAGGCATTACCGAATAAAAAGCACAAATCCGAACATGAATAAATTTACACCTAAGTCAAGCTTATTAAAAATTAAAATATAGTTAGCTAACACTTCAGAACATATTATGTTTTGCTAATTGTAACCACAGATCATGTCAAAATTTCCACATAAAACTCACTGCATATAATGCATATATGTATATACATATATAAGGCATTATATTGAGTCCATGATTTAACATATTATTAAGTCACTTATGAAATTGTGCTTAAGTCACTAAACATCACATACATGTTCTTATAATTTAATAAGACATAATACACATGAATAAAAATTACTTACATATGCAACTAGGGTTAAGGTTAATTTTGAATTTGCATGCTTTGCACTCAAACATATAAGCTAAACATCCATTCAGCTTTAACCAAATACTAGTAAATACTTCTTTAAAAAAATATTAATAAAAAAAGTCTATACGTATTTACTCTAGGTCATTTAAACATGCTTAATTAACCGTAGTAAATTTAATCATTTTATGAGTACACATACCATCCAAGATGTACACTAATTATTTATGCCAATCAATATGCTTGAGATTACATACTCAAAAGCCAAATAACTATTAACATTCGGTCATATAAAGATTTGGTTCACTCATTGACATTTAAGACTCAACTTTAATAGCATAATTATGATAACCAAGACTAAACATGCAACCATACTCAAATATGTTTGAATAAAAAAAGTACTTACCAACTAAAAGTAATTATTTCTATCATTATAAAAAGAAATTCCATTTATATATAAACATAACATCCATAATTTAAACACCTTTATATACAAGTAAAGCATACAAAAATTCAACTGAAATAATATGGCGAATATTATATACACATGAGATAGTATAAATTATAAGTGAACACCAAATTATTTCAAACATAAATCTTAATTTTCACTTAACAAACACATGGTTAACCCTAGCTTAATTGACATCTATTATAAACATATAGCCGAAACACATGTACCTTCACAAGCTTCATATACTTAGATACACCTTCAAAATAACATAAAGACTTTGATCAACCTTATCATATAGCTTAATAACCCAATAAACCTTAACCATGATTCAACTAAAACCGAATTCAAACCTAAGACTAAAGCCATTTTCAATACATAAAACACTTACCACAAAACAAACCACAATTAAGCATCACAGAATTTACCAAAACCAAGATCACAAATCATTATAACTAAGCGCACATAAAATCAAATCTAAACATAAATAGCAATCCATTTTCGCATGGCTTTAAATACATAACCAAAATCAACATTTCAAAAGTATGTCCCAGCTTATACATGCCATAATTTAAGTTCGACTATTTAAATACCATAGCAGTAGATAGTGTGATTAACTTGGCTGACAGTCCCGAGCTTGTGCTTGACTCCAAAATCTATAAAACAGAGTAAACATAACACACAGAGTAAACTATCAAACCTTAGTAAGTCATAAGCAAAAGAGTAACCTAATAATATCATCAATTTAATTAATTAAACCAAAGTATTTTATCAATATATATATCCAATCATATAAATTTCATATCATACAATTAAATATTCATTCATAAAACTCACTTTGACAGAATGCTCACCTAGCCAAGTTAACTTATTATCATTAAACTTCTAAAGTTAAAAGACCATTATTAACCTAGTACACATACATATAAATGCAGAAGCTCATATATTAAAGAATAATTTCATGCACATATATTAGACTTGTAACCGAATACATATAATCACACATGCTATTAATTTAAACTCATTCCATTATTATTCATATGGCCGAATATACTTATCTAACTCACATATAATCTTCAATTGCATTATACATAGCTTGTTGTAAGTACCAAATTATTCACTTACCATATTTTTAAGTAACCAACAAACCAATTCGTACCTGGACATCTAACCTGTTTTACATGTTCGAACATAACTTATCTTTGCCTGATGAACCATTCGGAATTGGATAGGACACTCGGATAATCACACAAATCGTACAATGCCAATGTCCCACACGTGGTCTTACATGTAGTCACATATCGATGCCGCTGTCCCAGACAGGGTCTTACTCGTAAACACATATCGGAATCAGATATCGATGGCATGGTCTTACTCGCACACATATATCGAAATCCTATGTCATGATATATGTATCCCAAATATTCCTAAGGTTCATACGGGGCTTTCGGACGCCGTAACTCGCTCGAAACGAACTCGAAAATGTAGTAATCAAGCCTTTTTTTCATATTTGGCCATAACAAATATAAATTCTAACATTTCATAACAGCGTATAAATTTAACATTTAATTACCATTAAACAGGTCTATTTGCTTATAAACTTACCTTGGACGATGTAAAACGGAACGGAGCAACTAGTCGACAACTTTCGTTTTTCCCCGATCCAAATCCGGTTTCTCTGGTTCTTGATCTAAACATATTCAAATTAAGCTCATTCAAACATATTTTCATTCAATTTAGTCCAAAACACATAAATGGGCAAATTATCATTTTACCCCTAACATTTACACTTTTTACAATTTAGTCCTTTTTGCACAAAACACAAAATACACAAAATTTTTGTAACACCCCAAACCTGGCCCAGAAGTTACGACCAAATCCGACGTGTCACATCGAAGTGTTTTTCGAAAACCATGTTTTTATTGAAAACCCTTCTTGATGTTTAGAAACTTTTACCGTTTAAACTTGTATAAAACTTTAGCCTTATTTTTTTTCCAAAATGTGATTCATTGTAATAATCAAAACATTGTTAACAACCTTGTAAAATCTTATGGGAAACTTTGAAAAGTTATAAACCTTTGTAGTGGCAGAAACATGTTATTTTAAAAAAAAACAGTTAAGTATCGAGAAATCAAACCTTCTTTGTTATGGCTTAAAGTGAATGGAAGCTGTGCACCAGGTAGGAAGCCAGAAAAGAGGAGGTGAGTCAATTAGACTGCTTAAGTACCTAGCTCTTCCATGATCCAATCCTAGACATGCATACATCCATTGCCACACTTTAAGCTTATTACTTGTCCACGAACAACAAATTAAGTTTAAGTCTAATTAAAATATTTATTTCCTTTGAAAACATTTACGTTGCGGAAGCTTTGCTCGGTTATCGTGATATTTTAAAAATAAGTAACTTTTATAAAACGCGCCCTAGAGCTAACCAATTTAATAACCTAAAATATTAAAAATAATAAAAAGAGCGACCTTATTACAACTTTAACCAGAATAAAAATAATCAAAACAATAAATGCAAAACTTATTTTAAAGAAAACAAAACTTAATCTTCGTGGCCACTCTGAATCCCGCCCAGCTCCAAGTCCATCGATCTAAGGCTCATCTGCAAAGATGGAAAAAGGGGGGTGAGTTTGGAAAACTCAGTGTGTAAAGTATCCCAACCAGAGCCCAAATCAGTTCAAGCTTTACTGGGCCTAAGCCCTATTCAGAATTTAGTGTTAATTGGGCCTTAGCCCATATCAGTATTAATCTGGGCCATAGCCCTATTACAATATCAGAGCATACTGGGCCTAGCCCATATCAGTATCAGTCTGGGCCGTAGCCCTATTACAAGTCGAGATATATTGGGTCTTGCCCATATTAACACAGTTGGGCCCATTTTAATACAGTTGGCCCATAATAAAACAGTCTCATATGATTAATGCATGATAACCCCATCCAACCCTGCACTTGCCTCCGTCCATCCCTACACTTCCTGTGGGGAATAAATCACCCACGCCATCCCTACACTTACAGTGTTAGCACCGATTGTGGCACTAACTATAATCCGCAGCAAAGCTGCTTATATCAGAATATGTGGCACAGCCACCAGAACGGGTTCTTCCTCCATAACAAAACCCAACCCCATGCAACAGATATACATGTCATGGCATATAACAAACAGAATCAGAATATCATGTATTTCAGTCAAAATTAACCCTAGGGGTAAAATGGTAATTTTTATACTTAGGGGTATTTTAGTAAAATTTACTATTCTAGAGTTTACATACATATTATAACCATTAAAGCATTAACAGAAACACTTACCGAGCATTTTTACCGAATTGGGCCCGTTGGCCCACTACCCTGTTTTCGGCCCATTAAGCCCAAATATACCGAAGTGCACGAAATTGTGCACTCTGCACTCTTACCGCTTATGATTACCAAAATTAACAAACAAACCACCTCACGAGCGCTCGCACGCTCGCAAGTTCACAAATGTCGACTTTTCGGCATTTCGGCTTTTGCCGATCTAGTCTATGAGTGGGTATCGTTTACACACCTGTTTTATGACGATTCGCTAACGAGATCTCCCCCACGATTAACCTTGTTGATCTTACTAGCCTCCAAATAGATCTTGATAGCTAGCCTTCGATGCGCACATATAAAAAAAACTGAATGTAAAATACTTAATTTTAATCTTGGCAAAAATCAATAGTCTCCCTAAAGTATTTAGGGGTTTTCAGCCTATCCTCGAATTACTAAATAAAAAAAATAAGATCTGAATGCTTACCACCAAAGACGTTCTTGTCAGAAGCGTTTCCAACACTTTTCAAATCTTAGATCCACTGTGAATCTATCTTAATCGCAAGTAGGAAATAGATCTAAAAATTAATTCTTGAATCACTAAAGTATGGATGTTTCAGATTTTAGTATAATGAAAAAGAGAAAATAGAAAAATAGAAAAGAGGAGATGACAGTACAGATTCGGCTTTGAAGGAAATTAAAGAAGGAAGAGATGAGATAAAAGAAAAGAAAGAAAAGAAGAGTAAAAGAAGATAGGTTCAATTATTATCGATGAAGGAAAGATGAACAAAAAGGGAATAATTTATAAAAGCCAAAATTAAAAGAATAAAATACGGTACTTAATGCTTAATAAAAATTCTTTCTAATTTCAAATTCCCTTGCTTTGCTCCATGAATTAGGCATTTGAAATTTATCCAACCACCTAGCAGCCTTATCCACCGTTTGACCGCTTCGGCCTACTGCCTGGGAAGAGTTTCGGTCAAACTCTGACTCTCCCCCACGTGAGCAGTAAAAATCCAAGACTTCCGTGCGCGAGGTGAGGCTCGAAACCCAAACCTCCGTCTGCCCTTGTGCCTTCGCCCGTGCTGCTGGCCACTGCACCATGCTTCTCTCTTTACTGATAGACGGTCACAATTAATTATAAACCTTACCTGCTGAAGCTCCGGTTACTTGCAAAACAAAAAGGAAATTTTTGCCTGCTGTACATCTCGAACCTGCGACCTCTTAAACACACACATACGTTGCTTGCCACTGCGCCACAGGCTCTCCTTGTGTCAAACTTCATTCGCAACTTCCTTTAAGGCCTATTCCAACCGCAACCTGAATACTAAAAGAACCCAATTTGCGCGCGCCGTGCCTTAAACCCAGGCACTTCCCACGCCCTCCTAGCGTGCTTAGCCACTAGGCCAGATGCTTGCTTCTGACATGAATTAGCCTGAATAATTAATAAGGCCTACCTGTGACAGCCCTTGGTTTTTCTAAAATAAAAACTCACATTTGCGCACGCAGAGAATCGAACCCCTGCTCCCTTCCTACTACTTAACACGCCTAACCACTAGGCCAGATTTCTCCTTATGTCTAGTTTTAGACTAACTTATTAATAAACCTTAATGCCCAGATCCCCTAAAGGAGCAAAAATAATAATTTTTGCTAAAGTATTGGTCCAAATTTTTCCCACACTTTAAATACATTGTAATTTATTTAAAAACTAAAATAATAATAATAACCATAATAATGAAAATTTCAAATACGATAATATATATATTTTCCTAATAATAATTATAATTTCCATAAATCAATAAAAATAGATACAGTAAAATTTTCTAATAATATGTTAATTTAAACACTAAATTAACAACAATAATTTTATAAATATTTTATAAATATATTTGTATCTAATAATTATAATGATAATAATTTTCATAAAAATTAAAATATTAGTAATAACATAAATATTTTATCAATATATATATTTTTTAAACACTAGTAATATTTAAAACTTCTCAATATTCAGGTTTTCTTCTATCCGAATTCCAGACTCAAAGCCCAACTCTTCTAGGCCCAATTTTTGGGGCATTACAATTTTAGCATACCCATGTTGAGCCGAATTTTTCCCACTCTCAAACAAGTCCATATATTCAATTTATTTCACATTTTAGTCCCTCAAATTATTATTTTTGAAATTTAGTCCCAATAACTCAAAATCATCAAAAACTCAAATACAAATTATGTTAATCTAAAACATATCTTTCATATTTCATCATCTCAACAATGGCATAACTCAAAATATTAACCAAAATAAAAAAAATTCAAGCATGAGTTTTGTAGTACTCGAAGCATACTAAAAAACGTAGAAATGATCAAAAACTGAACAAAAACGAACCTTGATTGAGCTCGAAAGGATGGCCGAACCTAGTTCTTTTCTTTTATTCTTTCTTATTTGTTATTTCGGTGGTGAACAAAAATATAACATGTACTTTACTTATGTTTTATTATGATATATATATTAACATTATAATTAATTACTAATATAACCTTTATAATCAAATAATTTAAACACATAATTCAAGGGTACAACCGGCCATTACCTAATCAAATGGTCTATTTACAACTATAAGAGTTCAACTTTAAAAGCCAATAGCAATTCGGTACTTTATACAACTAACCACCAAATTTTCATTTTACGTGATTAAGTCGTTTTATTTAATCGGATACCTAAACGACAAAAATTAAATCACGAAAATTTCACAGATATAAATTCACACAGAATAAACACAATAGATAATTTTTAAATATTTTTTTGACTCAAATTCCTGGTCCCAAAACCACCGTTCCAATTAGGGTCTAAATCGGGCTGTTTCAAGGACCATCATCAAATCATTCCTTGAATTACCCATTGAACACTCGAAATACTAATGGATATACAGAAACTTGCACATAGTGCCATATACACAGCAAGAACCAACTCATAGCACGTAATGTATGTAGCTAAAGCTACCACATATTTTGTAATGCCAGCATTTGAGCTATTCACGGGTCTGTACACAAAGTCAGCACTCAGACCCCAAAGCATTATCATGTAATGCCAGCTCATTGAGCTACTCATAGGTTTATACACAAAGTCAGTACCTGGATCCACAATACATATATCACTTATCTCATGAACTCAGACACGACTCATGAGTTCAGACCACATTATTTTTCATGACATATCTCGTGCATCCTATACTATTCCTGAGGTTCAAACGGGATTTCTTACCTAGCTCAACCTAGCTCAATGTCATCGCACTTGCTCATAATATCATTTGTTCTTCCATCATACATTTCATACTTTCATGATAGTAATAAAACATTTAAATGCACATATTATCAAAGCATTAAAATATGCTACAACATCACATTATTTGCTTATGTACTTACTTGTCAGATCTTCATCAAGAATATCCGCATAATCAATCATACAATTTATATAATAATAACAACAAAGCATTTAATATTCAATTATAACATTGCATTATTATAATCACACGAACTTACCTTGACACAAAATCAACCATTGGACATAACCGTCATATTCTTTGATTTCCCTCGTTCTAAGTCTGAATCTTATTTTTCTTGATCTAAAATATCACATTCAGTCTAATTATTAGTCACATTATTCAATGTGACCCAAAAATCATTTTTTGCAAAATTACATTTTTACCTCTAAACTTTGTCATAATTACACTTTTGTCCTTAGGCTCGTAAAATGAAATGCACTCAATTTCTTTGTACTTTAAGCCTAGTCGAACCATTTTCATAACTATAGCAAACTAAAATTCTCATTAAAACACACTTTTAAAACCATTTTTATAACTTTTACAAAATGGTCGTTTCGGACGTTTTCATTGAAAATCACTTAGTAAAAGCATTTATTTAACAAAAAAGATGCATTTTCCATCATCAAGCATCAAAATACACATATATTCATCAATCAAAAAATTAAAAAACTTTAATAGTTTTGAAAACGAAGGTACGGGATAGCTAAATTGAGTTACCATGACTCCAAAAATGTAGAAATAATTTAAAACGAGACAAAAACCGTACCTAGATGAGCCATAGAAGCTTGGAAAAATGTTTGCTCATCGATGGCTGCCCATTTTCTTCATAAACGGTTGAAGACGAAAGGAAAAAAGATGATAGCTTTTAAATTTTTGTCTTATTATGCCTTTATTAACTTAATTACCAATTTGCCATTTTCTTTTCAAACAAATTTCAAAAATACCAAACAAATATCTTCCACTAACTTATTAATGGGCTAATTATAACATAATGACTTCTACTAAAAATTCTATAGCTATTTAATACCTCTAGCTTCTAGAACTCAAGTTTTTCACTTTTTACGATTTAGTCCTTTTTACTAATTTGAGTACTCGAACATCAAAATTTTTAAACCAGATTTTCACTAAATCCTTCCGTGAAACTGTAGGCCATAAAAATATAATAAAAATAAACTTTTCCTAGTTATATTTGTGGTCCCGAAACCACTGTTCTGATTAGGCCCAAAATCGGGCTGTTACAACTCTCCTCTCTTTAGGGGTTTTCATCCCTGAAAATCTTACCAGAAGAATTTTCTTTCAACTCTCCTGAATCACTTTCACAATTTATCAGAATCTCAAGTCCAATACTTCTTTTCAAACACCTTTGAACTTGAATGCATTATATCGAAGCATATCATGAAAGATCCGATTTACTTTCTCAATCTCACCATCTGCTAAAGACGAACCACAGTGCCAAAATGCAACTACGTACTTAGAGTTTCCCATAGCTTTTACCATAATGGTGATGTAACCCTCATATCTTTATTTGAAATAATGGGAATGGTCACTCTGCATAATCGAATAATCTAAAAAATTTATAATTCGGCTACTCTATCAAATAAGAAATCTGTATCTTCCGAAATTATCATAAGAATTTCCATCATCAATAAATCACAATTCAAATAATATCTTTCCTTTTTGGGGATAATGATAATCCCGATACGAAATCTGTCATAGCTTTATCTTATAACATTCCAGTATTATCACTAACTGTCATAATCCTGAATGCTCTTAATATTCGACTTACTTGCTGACAAATTGATATCTGAACATAACTCAAAAAAAAAATCATGTCACATACCTGATCATCAGGACATCCACTGCATATAATTGTACATTTTGTTATTCCCTGGGTGAACAAAAGAGTTACTATTGAGTCCCACACAAAATTTCCACATAATCACTGGATTATTCTATACACAAATTTTATCTTAGAAGAATAATAACAGGAATTAGAATCAATAGTCGACTCACTCAGAACTCATTCAGATCATCACTCATTAACACATTTATAAGCTTCTCAAACATTGTAGAGAAAATATTACTTTAGCTTTTAACTAGGTAAAATCAGACCATCATCAATAAGATTAGTCGTGTACTAGTACTCACAAAAATAAACTAAGATTTTCCATTCGAGCATCTGCAACTACTCACAGTCTTTTTGTAACATCCTGAAATTGGGTCTAGTCGGGACAGTGGTTTTGAGACCACAAATTCGACGTTAAAATATTTATTTTATGATTATTATGAGTTCTATAATATGAGAATATGCATGGTTAAATTTTCATGAAGAAATTTTATGAGTAAGGTGTCCAATTGGAAAATAAGGACCAAATCGAATAAATTGTAAAACTTGGATTCTAGAAGAAATTTATATGAAATTGCTTTAGATTATTAATTAGAAGGTCTTAAAGAGAAAATTGTCCAATTTCTAAGTTTTTGGACAAAAATGGGCATGTATGGATGAAATTTTAAAGAAAGGGCTTTAGGGCATTTTGATCATTTGGCTAATTAATGACAAAATGGGAAAATGAAGGAAAAAATCAGCCATTATTCTCCCTCATCCAGCTGAAATTCTCAAGCCCTCCTTAGCTAGGGTTTTGAACATTTTCAAGCTCAAAAGTAAGTGCTCCCACGCCCCGTTTTTAATGTTCTTTGTATTTTTGAAATCCTGGTAGCTTACTCTCTCCATTTCTACCCATATTTTAAGTTAGGGTTCATGTTTTTATTCTTTGATGTTTTATGGAGGAATATGAAAGTTGGATGTGTGTTAAACTCTTTTCCTAGGTGATTTTCATAAAAAAAACCCCTAAAAGGACCTTTTTGCAAAAGGTGTAAAATATGTGGTAGAAATGTGAAATAATGGAAAAATATGGGCTGCCATAAGAGGGAAAAACATTTGGCTAGGCTTGGTTAAGGTAGAAATTGCATGCATTTCATTATACGAGCCCAGAGACTAAATCGTAAAAATGTGAAAGGTTAAGGGCAAAACGTTCATTTTGTCTGGGGGTGAAATTTAGACTCGAAAGGAATAATGTGAGGTATTAATGATTCATTTTTATTGTTATAGACCCCGAGGAATAAATTTCAGATGTCAATCGAGGAAAACGAAAGGTTTCGGAATAACTGAAATGCAAAACCGAGACGAATACCAGGTAAGTTTGAATAACTTAAAGTAAACTCATAATATACCTAATTGCATGTTTTATGAATGCATGAATATTGTATTTGATGATGGCATGAAAATCCATGAAATGTGTTATTAATAATGACATTATGATAAATGTCCTGGTTGAGGTTAAAAAGGAAGTCCGATGGGTAAACCATGATTTACATGTGACTTGAGATCCTGCATGTGTTGCAGAAAGGATTTAGCTCGGATGGGTAATCCGATCCGAGCTCATTAAAGGTGTTTATCGCTATAAGGGATTTAGCCTGGACTAGTAATCCTGACATCACCTTATGTGTTGATATTATGGAGGATTTAGCCTGGACTGGTAATCCTACCGTAAGATGCGAGGTTCGCGGCAGTGCGTACATGAGATGATTGCTCTTATGACTTGACGGTAAATGGGTAATCCATTAAGATTTCCAAGAAACTCAACTGTATTAACATGAGATATAAAAATGAAAACATTGAATGATGAGATCATCTTAGACAAGTTACATGTTGCATTGTTATGTGACTATCTTGTTGATTGAGTGCATGTGATAGGGAAATCATTCCGTGCTTGTTGGTCTTATTGCCTAATATGGTTGCATACTAATTAATCGGTAAGTTTACTTTCCAGTTATTCGGGCTTACTAAGCATGTAAATGCTTACCCCTCTCTTTTCCCTATCTTATAGAGCTCGAGGACTCGTAAAGATTGGAAAACGGTCAGAGATTCAACACACTATCATCTTGTCTAGCTTTGGTATATAGATACTTTTACTTTGATTAATGGCATGTATAGGGCTTTTTTTTTATTTTGTTATATGTGTTATTTGATTTTCCAATATGAAGGCTTGTAAAGGTATACATGTTCACTTGTATATGGCCATGGGAATTGGCTCATTTTGATGAAGGTTATGACCTACAAATTTGTTCATGTTTAAGTTCAATTGTGCTAGTGAGGATGAAATGTAGCCTACCACATTTCCATACATGTAATGTGACCAAATCACATGGGATGACTGGGTCATAATTGGCAACGAGTAACAATAATGAGCCAATCTTAAAAGTATTTTAAGGCACAAAAATCCTTAATACAAAGGGAATAACCTAGCATGTGTAAACCTGATGAGATAAGGTTTACATGCAATGAGGTTTATCAAGGTCATTCAAGATGTATAATTAGGCCTTGTTATGTATTATGGGAACCTATAAGAGTATGGGGTTGATAGAGGGTTACCAAAGGCTTGGAAAATAGCCTAACAAAGTCCACACGGGTAGACACACGGATGTGTGTCTAGGCTGTGTGTGATACATGGATTGCCCCATGGGCGTGTGGTATGGCCGTGTGTCCCCTGCATTTTAAGTCAGAATGCATGGTAGTAAACACATGGGTAGAGACATGGTCATATGTCTCAACTGTGTGGAAGGGCATGGCCTAGCACACAGGCGTGTGTCTTGGTCGTGCTCCCCTAAATGAATGCTGATGTCATAAACAGAATGCTTAAGTTTTTGGACATGGGAGACCACACGTGTGTGTCTAAGCCGTGTGAAGGACACGGGCCAGGGACACGGGCGTGTGCTTGGTCATGT
>NC_053433.1:65631295-65714944 GCF_007990345.1 Gossypium hirsutum
CCAATAGCTGACGAACCAAAATCTATAAAACAGAGATTCAAAGAAACGGAGTAAGCATTTAATGCTTAGTAAGTTTGAGCCATAAAATTAGACACAACTAAAGTGTAGCATTCATATGGCTAAACAGATAATTTCATATGCACAAATTCTCAATAGCATACTTACTTCACATTACCAACCCTTATATTCATACACAAAAGATCAACTTAGCCAAAGGCCGGTAGCTCATTTATCGACTGAGCGAATACTAATAGTAAGGGATCAACTAAATCAATGCATATACGAGACATACCTCATTGCTGGGATTTTACGAGCATATTAATTGAAACTATTACAGCAAGGTCGCTCATTCCCAAGCCAAGTACCTTCGGGATTTAACCGGATATAGCTACTCGCTCAATGCCTTCGAGACATAGCCCGGATATAGTAACTCGCACCAATGCCTTCGGGACTTAGCCCGGATATAGTAACTCGCACAAATGCCTTCGGGACTTAGCCCGGATGTAATAACTCGCACAAATGCCTTCGGGACTTAGCCCGGAACTAGTCACTAGCGCAAAATGCCTTCGAGACTTAGCCCGGTTATCATCCAAATATTCATGCACATATCAATAAATCATGACACATCTATATTTCATTTTCATAATTAGAGTTCAACCACAAGTCACGTATTAAGCAATCCCATTTTCGGCTCACTAGCCACATACAAACAACATGGTTTAGTTTGCTTTATGACACGACCTCTATGCACATACCGCTACCCGTCATACGTATAGACTAATTAACTCAACATATAATTCAAGTAGAATCATCATATCACCGTATATTTGTTATGCTCATACGTCATGACTTAATCAAATCGTAAACTAAGTCTCGTTACTCGAAAACTTACCTCGGATGTTGTCGAACGATTTCGATGGCTATTCGACCACTTTTTCCTTCCCTTTATCGGATTTAGTTCCCCTTTGCTCTTGAGCTTAATTTAACAAATAAATTGATTTAATCATTTGAGCATCGAAAGAGGAACTCAAAGTACTTAGCCCATATATATACATTAGACATTAAAGTCACATACATATGAAATCATGAATCAACTCAACATATTAACCCACACTCCTTTTAGCCGATTGTCTAAGCCAAAATAAAAGCATCAATATGCTTGCCTCTAACCGAATACATGCAACACCAATCTTATTTCTATGGCCGAATATGCATGTTTATGTTGAGGTCGATTGCAACACTTAATACATTCTACAATTATGGTTACTTGTATTGACTAAATACCAATTCGTTTTAAGTTCAAAACTCAGCTAATACACATATATACTCTAGAGATCAAATACTAACATTTGCACTTCACCTTACAACCATTTTCATCCAAATAACATGATCAACAACCATGCTTCTCTTCTACTTCCTAACATGGCCGAATGCATCAAGACACCATACCACTTAAATTTTGGTCATGGGTTAAACAAAGAACTTAAGGCCTAACTCAAGAATGCTAAAAAGAAAACCCACCACCACATGTATCATTACAAAGCTTCACATTTAGCATGCAAATGGCATCAATCACAAATCCTCCTTAGCTGAAACTTAACCCATCTTCATGCCTCATCACCAACACATCAAACATCAACCAAGAAGACAACACCCATGGCCGAATATCATCTCCATCACATAGCAAAGATCCAAACTATGGGCTAGATAGAACTCAAGCTAACAAATAAATAAAATAAAATAAAAAACATGCATGAATCTCATGGAACAACACCAAACATACCTCCTCCTAAACACCAACCAACCGAACAAGAAGCAAGAAAATCCTTTCTTCTTTCTTTCTCCTTAAAATTTTCGGCCAAAGATGTTCAAGGATGAACATTTTTTTTGTTTTCTTTCTTCAATTCACGGCAATGGGGGGGCATAGGTGAGACAATTTTTTTTCATCACTCCTCCTTTTGCATTACTTTAATCCTAACCCCTTTTTTTATTCTTTCTAACATAACACACTACACAACATGTTTACAACATGTTTCCACCCATAGCATGGCCGACCACTATGCTTTAATTTTGGGTAATTTGACATGCAAACCCATCATTTTCACAACATGCATTATTAAGCCACTTTACATTTGCCTAGCACATTTCTAAATTTTCTCACATAAGTCCTATTTGATAAAATTCACTTACAATTAACAAAATTCAAACATGAAATTTTCACACATGCATATGTACATATAATGAGCATCAACTATGACGGTTAATTATTTTTATGACTCGGTTTAGTGGTCCCGAAACCACTTTCCGACTAGGGTCAATTTGGGGCTGTCACAACTCTCCCCTACTTAAGAAATTTTCGTCCCCGAAAATCTTACCGGTAAATAGGTTTGGGTATCGCTCTTTCATAGAGTTCTTAGGTTCCCAAGTAGCTCCTTCCATCCCGTGTTTGAGCCATAACACTTTTACTAAAGGAACCTTATTGTTTCGTAACTCTTTTACTTCACGACCTAGGATACGAATCGGTTCTTCTTCATAACTCATATTGGCTTGAATTTCAACCTCTGATGGACTAATTATGTGCGATGGATCAGATCTATAACGTCGAAGCATCGAAACATGAAAGACGTCGTGAATCGTTTCAAGTTCAGGGGGCAAAATCAATCGATACGCAACTGGACCGACTCGTTCGAATATTTCATATGGCCCGATGAACCTCGGACTCAATTTTCCATTACGCCCAAATCTGGGTATCTTTTTCCAAGGTGAAACTTTAAGAAACACTTTATCTCCCACTTGATATTCAATGTCCTTTCGTTTCAAATCCGCATACGATTTCTGACGATCTGTGGCTGCCTTCAGACTTTCACGGATTACTTTTACTTTCTGTTCGGCATCTTTAATCAAATCAATTCCAAAAATTTTACTTTCATCGAGCTCGGTCCAAAACAATGGTGTACGGCATTTACGCCCGTACAAAGCCTCGTAAGGTGCCATCTTAATACTTGATTGAAAACTATTGTTGTAAGCGAATTCAATCAAAGGTAAATACCGCTCCCATGAACCACTAAACTCGAGGATGCAACATCTCAACATATCCTCAAGTATCTGAATTATCCACTCGGATTGACCATCGGTTTATGGATGAAAAGCGGTGCTAAAATGCAGCTTGGTACCCAAAGCTTCTTGCAATTTCTTCCAAAATCGCGAGGTGAATCTCGGATCTCTATTTGACACAATAGAAATCGGTACCCCGTGTAATCTCACAATCTGAGAAACATACAACTCAGCTAGTTTTTCCAATGAAAAGTCCGTGCGTACGGGGATAAAGTGAGTCGACTTAGTCAGTCTATCCACGACAACCCAAATCGCATCTTTCTTACTTGCCGACAATGGCAACCCAGATACAAAATCAATCGTGACTCGATCCCATTTCCATTCAGGTATCATGATCGGCTGAAGTAAACCCGTAGGCACTTGATGTTCCGCCTTCACTTGCTGACATAATAAACACTTCGAAACAAAATCGGAAATGTCTCGTTTCATACCATGCCACCAAAACTGACGTCTCAGATTGTTGTACATTTTCGTACTCCCCGGGTGAATTGACATTCGGCTACAATGAGCTTCGTTCAGAATCATCGAAATGAGTCCTGAATTTCTTGGAACACACAACTAACTTCTGAACCTCAAACAATCGTCATCATCAATTTGAAACTCTGATTCCATATTCGGAACACATTCAGCCCGTTTTGCAGCCAATTCATCATCGACTTTCTGGGCTTCACGAATTTGATGAATCAATAATGGTTTGGCCTTTAATTCTGCCAGTAACACATTGTCGGATAGAACAGACAAGTGTACATTCATCGCTCGTAAAGCAAACAGTGATTTACGACTTAAGGCATCCGCAACCACATTAGCCTTTCCCGGGTGATAGTCAATGACAAGCTCATAATCTTTTAACAACTCGAGCCAACGTCTTTGTCGCAGATTCAAGTCTCTTTGAGTCATCAAATATTTGAGACTTTTGTGATCCGAATATACATGGAACTTCTCACCAAATAAGTAGTGTCGCCATATTTTCAAAGCGAATACGATGGCAGCTAGTTCGAGATCATGGGTCGGATAATTTTTCTCATGTGGCTTTAATTGTCTCGACGCATAGGCCACAACTCGACCTTCTTGCATCAATACGCAACCCAACCCAAGTAGGGATGCATCACTATAAATGACGAACTCCTTGCCTGATTCGGGCTGCACTAGTACTGGAGCTTCCGTCAAGTGAGTTTTCAATTGTTCGAAACTTTTCTGACACTTTTCTGTCCATTCAAACTTAACATCCTTCTGAAGTAGTTTCGTCATTGGTGTGGCTATCATCGAGAAACCTTTCACAAACCGTCGGTAGTAACCGGCAAGTCCCAAAAAGCTCCGAACCTCAGTAATATTTCTCGAAGGCTTCCAGTTAAGTATGGCTGAAATTTTGTTCGGGTCAACTCGAATACCCGATGCGGATACCACATGACCCAAGAAGCTAACCTCTCTTAACCAGAACTCACACTTTCTGAACTTAGCATATAACTGCTTATCCCGTAAAATTTGAAACACTAATCCCAGGTGTTCAGCATGATCGGTTTCATTTCTCGAATAAACCAAAATATCATCGATAAACACGACTACAAATCGATCCAAATACGGTCTGAAGATCCGATTCATCAAATCCATAAATACTGCAAGGGCATTAGTGAGCCCAAACAACATCACTAAGAACTCATAGTGACCGTATCTCGTTCTGAAAGCAGTTTTGGGTATATCCGAATCTCGAATTCGCAACTGGTAATTACCCGATCTCAAATCTATCTTTGAAAACACTGAGGCTCCCTTTAGTTGATCAAACAAATCGTCAATACGTGGCATCGGATATTTATTTTTTATTGTCACCTTATTCAGTTGACGATAGTCGATGCACAACCTTATGGTTCCGTCCTTCTTTTTCACAAACAATACTGGTGCACCCCAAGGTGAGAAACTTGGTCGAGCGAAACCTCTATCCGTCAATTCTTGCAACTGAGCTTTCAACTGTTTTAACTCGGTTGGTGCCATACGATACGGAGCTATCGAAATCGGCGTAGTCCTAGGTACAAGCTCAATACCAAACTCTACCTCCCGAACAGGTGGTAAACCCGGTAATTCCTCGGGAAAAACATCCGGGTATTCACAAACCACCGGTATAGATTCGGGTTTCTTTTCTAACTCTTTGTCATCAAGTACATACGCAAGGTATGCTTCGCACCCCTTTCTTACATATTTCTGGGCCAACATTGATGATATTGCAGTTGGCAACCCCTTTAAGTCCGTAGACTCAACTCAGATTATCTCGTTATTTGCGCACCTCAAATCAATAGTCTTGCTTTTGCAATTCACAACCGCATCATGCACGGTCAACCAATCTAAACTGAGGATAACATCAAATTCATCAAACGACAAAAGCATCAAGTCCGCCGAAAAACAGGAACCTCGAATTACTAGGGGACATTTCTTACACACTTTGTCGACAAGCACGTAACGACCCAAGGGATTTGACACCCGAATTACGAACTCAGTAGACTCAATAGGTAAAGTCTTACTGGATGCTAAGGTTTCACATATATAAGAATGAGTAGAACCAGGGTCAATCAAAGCAATCACATTAGTATCAAAGAGAGTAAAAGTACCGGTAATAACATCTGGCGAGGAAGCATCCTCGCGTGCGCGTATAGCATAAGCCCTAGCAGGAGCACGAGCCTCAGATCTGGTCGTAGCATCTCTAGATCCTCTCTGACCACCACTAGCATTGCCCGTATTTCTAGATGGTCTACCTCGAGCAGTGGTAGCACCCGGTTTCCCACTCTGATTTACATTCTGTTCAGACAACCTCGGGCAATCTTTAATGAAGTGGTCAACTGATCCGCACTTGTAACAGGAGCAGTCATGAAATCTACAACTCCTCGAATGCCATTTACCACAATACTGGCACTCCGTTCTGTCTCGATGATCATTTCCAACACTGGCGATCGAAGTGACGCGTGTGCTCACAGGGGGTCGATCGCGATCTCATCTAGAAAAACCCAAAGTGTCCCTAGACTGGCCTAAGTCATCTCTAAATTTCTTCGATGACTGTTGAAAGGGCTTTCCTGAAGATCTCTTACGAAACTCCTTTGCTCCCACATCGGCTTTCCTTTTCTCCTTACTGAGCTCCTCGGCTTTGCAAGCTCGCTCGACAAGTACCACAAATTCTTGGATTTCTAAAATGCCAACATACAGCTTTATATCATCATTCAGTCCATCTTCGAAACGTTTACACATCACAGCTTCTGAAGAAATGCATTCTCGCGCGTACCGGCTAAGCCTCACAAATTTTCGTTCATAGTCGGTAACCGACATGGAACCTTGTTTGAGTTCAAGAAATTCCTTCCGTTTTTGGTCAATGAATCTCTGACTGATATACTTCTTTCGAAACTCGGTTTGGAAAAACTCCCAAGTTACTTGCTCTCTGGGCACAACAGAAGTCAACGTATTCCACCAATAGTAGGCAGAATCACGTAACAAGGAGATAGTACACTTTAGGCACTCATCGGGTGTGCAAGATAGCTCATCGAGTACCCGAATAGTGTTGTCCAACCAAAATTCAGCTTGCTCGGCATCATCGCTGTCCGTAGCTTTAAATTCAGTAGCCCCATGCTTTCGTATTCTGTCAACTGGGGGCTTATTTGACCTTATTTGGTCAGCTACCGGGGTATCGTAGGTGCGGGGGTAGTGTTTGTCGGGAATGGAGGTTGTGGAATAGCCGTATTAGTCTGAATGTATTGGTTGAACCAATCATTCATCACGCTATAAAAAGCTTGTCTAGCTTCATCATTCGGATTACTAGCAATAGGTTGAGAGTCCGCCAGTGCTGTCCCTTGTGTGGGAGCAGGCGCTACACTCTCAAGATCATCAGCTACCCCTCGGTCGAGATCGGGATCCATTACTATAAGTAAACACATTTGCAAATGTCAAAAATCACCACACTATCAAATAACCACATAATGGCATGTATAGCTAGACCCAAACGTATTACGGTAGTCCTAGAATTGACTAAACCGTAGCTCTGATACCAATTTAATTGTAACACCCCGTACCCGAGACCGTTGCCAGAGTCGGACACGAGGGGTTTGCAGACTTAAATCACTTATTTGCACAGTTCATTTTAAATTTCCAGACGAGCTGGCTAACTGCATCACTGTCACCTTAAAAATCATATCTCGAGTTCCAAAACTCGAAAACCAGTTCCGTAAATTTTTCCTGAAACTAGACTCATATTTCCATCTAAAAATTTTTTTCTAGAATTTTTTGTCGAACCAATTAGTACAGTTTATTAGTTAAAGTCTCCCCTATTTCAGGGTTCGACTACACTGACCTTTGCGCATTACGACTTGGATGTCTCCCTGTACAGGGCTTAAATACTGATTCCGTTTGTTTCTATAGAAACTAGTCTCGAAAAGGAATCTATACATATATGGCATGACTTCTAATTATCTCTGGTTAATTTATAATGAATTTCCAAAGTCGGAACAGGGAATCCAGAAACCATTCTGGTACTGTTTTGCGAAAACTTAAATATCTCATAATATACTGTTCATATGATCGTTTCGTTACTTTCCTATGAAAATAGATTCATCAAGGTTCGATTACATAATTTATTCACTATTTAATTCCATTCCTAATATTTTTAGTGATTTTTCACATTCACGTCACTGCTACTATCAGCATCTATTTTTAAGGTAGACTTTACCTATTACATAGTTTCCATGATTCAACTAGCCCTTTAGCATATATAGCACAAAATATGATCATGATTAACCATTCCAATGGATAATCGTTCCCAAACATTTCCATACCTCTTAACGAACATCATACAAGATGATTGTAATACTAAGCTCAAAGTGTATATAAGCCATTTTTCGCATGGCTATCCAAATTTATACAAAACCAAAGGGTCCATGACCAACAACAAAACGAGTAGTCCTATACATGCCATTTCAAAGTTCAACCAAAAGTGTACCAAAGGGGGCTTTGATAGTGTGGGCGACTTCGACTTCAATAATCCCGAGTCCGATAGCTGACGAACCAAAATTTATAAAACAGAGATTCAAAGAAACGGAGTAAGCATTTAATGCTTAGTAAGTTTGAGCCATAAAATTAGACACAACTAAAGTGTAGCATTCATATGGCTAAACAGATAATTTCATATGCACAAATTCTCAATATCATACTTACTTCACATTACCAACCCTTATATTCATGCACAAAAGATCAACTTAGCCAAAGGCCGGTAGCTCATTTATCGACTGAGCGAATACTAATTGTAAGGGATCAACTAAATCAATGCATATACGAGACATACCTCATTGCTGGGATTTTACGAGCATATTAATTGAAACTATTACAGCAAGGTCGCTCATTTCCAAGCCAAGTACCTTCGGGATTTAACCGGATATAGCTACTCGCTCAATGCCTTCGGGACATAGCCCGGATATAGTAACTCGCACCAATGCCTTCGGGACTTAGCCCGGATATAGTAACTCGCACAAATGCCTTCGGGACTTAGCCCGGATGTAATAACTCGTACAAATGCCTTCGGGACTTAGCCCGGAACTAGTCACTAGCGCAAAATGCCTTCGGGACTTAGCTCGGTTATCATCCAAATATTCATGCACATATCAATAAATCATGACACATCTATATTTCATTTTCATAATTAGAGTTCAACCACAAGTCACGTATTAAGCAATCCCATTTTCGGCTCACTAGCCACATACAAACAGCATGGTTTAGTTTGCTTTATGACACGATCTCTATGCACATACGGCTACCCGTCATACGTATAGACTAATTAACTCAACATATAATTCAAGTAGAATCATCATATCACCGTATATTTGTTATGCTCATACGTCATGACTTAATCAAATCGAAAACTAAGTCTCGTTACTCGAAAACTTACCTCGGATGTTGTCGAACGATTTCGATGGCTATTCGACCACTTTTTCCTTCCCTTTATCGGATTTAGTTCCCCTTTGCTCTTGAGCTTAATTTAACAAATAAATTGATTTAATCATTTGAGCATCGAAAAGAGGAACTCAAAGTACTTAGCCCATATATATACATTAGACATTAAAGTCACATACATATGAAATCATGAATCAACTCAACATATTAACCCACACTCCCTTTTAGCCGATTGTCTAAGCCAAAATAAAAGCATCAATATGCTTGCCTCTAACCGAATACATGCAACACCAATCTTCTTTCTATGGCCGAATATGCATGTCTATGTTGAGGCCGATTGCAACACTTAATACATTCTACAATTATGGTTACTTGTATTGACTAAATACCAATTCGTTTTAAGTTCAAAACTCGGCTAATACACATATATACTGTAGAGATCAAATACTAACATTTGCACTTCACCTTACTACCATTTTCATCCAAATAACATGATCAACAACCATGCTTCTCTTCTACTTCCTAACATGGCCGAATGCATCAAGACACCATACCACTTAAATTTTGGTCATGGGTTAAACAAAGAACTTAAGGCCTAACTCAAGAATGCTAAAAAGAAAATCCACCACCACATGTATCATTACAAAGCTTCACATTTAGCATGCAAATGGCATCAATCACAAATCCTCCTTAGCCGAAACTTAACCCATCTTCATGCCTCATCACCACCACATCAAACATCAACCAAGAAGACAACACCCATGGCCGAATATCATCTCCATCACATAGCAAAGATCCAAGCCATGGGCTAGATAGAACTCAAGCTAACAAATAAATAAAATAAAATAAAAAAAACATGCATGAATCTCATGGAACAACACCAAACATACCTCCTCCTAAACACCAACCAACCGAACAAGAAGCAAGAAAATCCTTTCTTTTTCCTTTCTCCTTAAAATTTTCGGCCAAAGATGTTCTAGGATGAACACTTTTTTTTGTTTTCTTTCTTCAATTCACGGTAATGGGGGGGGCATGGGTGAGACAATTTTTTTTCATCACTCCTCCTTTTGCATTACTTTAATCCTAACCCCTTTTTTTATTCTTTCTAACATAACACACTACACAACATGTTTACAACATGTTTCCACCCATAGCATGGCCGGCCACTATGCTTTAATTTTGGGTAATTTGACATGCAAACCCATCATTTTCACAACATGCATTATTAGGCCACTTTACATTTGCCTAGCACATTTCTAAATTTTCTCACATAAGTCCTATTTGATAAAATTCACTTACAATTAACAAAATTCAAACATGAAATTTTCACACATGCATATGTACATATAATGAGCATCAACTATGACGGTTAATTATTTTTATGACTCGGTTTAGTGGTCCCGAAACCACTTTCCGACTAGGGTCAATTTGGGGCTGTCACACAGGACTACACCGAGAATTATTAGAAATTTTACAACACTTAAAAAATTTTCCAGTTTTAGAGAGTCACACGCCCGAGTAGAGTAGGCCGTGTGGTTATACACGCCTGTGTGGCTTGGGACATGCCCGTGTCCTCAGCCCGTGTAACTCTCTGTTTATGACGACATCATTCATTTAGGGGCACACGGCCAAGACACACGCTCGTGGGGGCAGACCGTGCGTCACACACTGCCTAGACACACTCCCGTGGGTCTACCCGTGTGGACAATTGCAAGGCTATTTTCCAAGCCATTTTGTCACCCTTCCTTGCACAATTCATATCACATCACATGGCACATTATCAAGTATATAAATGCAATTTAAACTAACCACATTCATGCAATAACATGTCATGTACATATGATTAAGCATATGATTATCATAATCCATCATTTATGGCTATGCATATTCAAATTGAATCACAACTCATTATAGCCCAACACACTTGATCCTAATAGTAATGACTACTATAACAAAAGACATAATTCCTATACATGCCATAAACTCGAGTACTTGAATACTTATACCCTAGATGGTAGCTTGATAGTGTGATAGCATCTCCGACGATTCCAACCCGAGCTAGCTAAATAAACCTATAAGAGATGGAAAGGAAGGGGAGTAAGCTTAAAGCTTAGTAAGTTCATATGAAAACAATAAGCAATTTATTTACATGCTTTTTCCAATTTCTTATAACATGTTCTCAATGTATCACAATCATATTTGCACATTATTCCACTTTTTGCTCAAATTCCAGTTAAGCTATCTACTCGAGTTGCACCCACTAAATTATTTACATCCTAAGCTACGGAACTCCAAATTAATTAAAATTTTTTTCCCTAAAACTAGACTCACATATAAACTAATAATAAAATTTTAAGAATTTTCAATTTATCCAATTAGTACAGTTTATTCTTCAAAGTCACCCCTGTTCTGTTGTTTGATAGTTCTGACCCTTCTTCACTAAAAATTAATTAAATCCTCATAAAGAATATAGATGATATTTCCATTTGTTTATTATGAAACTATACTCATTAAGGATTCTAAGCATATAAAATATAACTCATAATTATTTTTTTTGCAATTTTTTATGATTTTCCCAAATCAGAATAGGGGATGCTGAAAACATTCTGACTCTGTCTCACTAAAATTCAAATATCTCATAATCTGATATTATTTTTCTTACACGTTTCTGCTATGTGAAACTAGGATAAATAAGATTTAATTTCATATTGTATTCAGCCTCAAATTCAATTTCCACAATTTTTGGTGAATTTTCAAAGTTGGACTACAGCTATTGTCCAAAACAGTTTTAGTACAAAAATGATGATAACTAAGTTTGTCACACCTTCATTTCTTTTAAATTAGAAATCTAGGCAGTTGTAAACATATATCATAGTCCACCAAATTAATACAAAATCATTTCACAATACTCATGGACTTACCATTCATGGATTTCATATTCAAGTTAGTTTCTGTACATACCTGTACTCATTCGTAACATAACTCAAGTTCGTTCTCATCAATGACATACCTTATTGGGACCATCATCAAATCCTTACTTGAATTACCCGTTTAACACTCGGAATACTAATGGATACACAGAAACTTGCATATAGTGCCATATAAGCAGCTAGAACCAACTCATAGCGCGTAACGTACGTAGCAAAAGCTACCACATATTTTGTAGTGCCCACATTTGAGCTACTTACGGGTCTGTACACAAAGTCAGCAACTGGACCCCAAAGCATTATCATGTAATGCCCACTCATTGAGCTACTCATGGGTTTATACACAAAGTCAGTACCCGGACCCACATTACATATATCACTTATCTCATGAACTCAGACACAACTCATGAGTTCAGACCACATTATTTCTTACGACATATCTCGTGTATCCTGTACTATTCCTGAAGTTCAAACGTGATTTCTTGTCTAGCGAATGTCGTCGCACTTGCTCATAATGTCATTTATTCTTCCATCATACATTTCATAATTTCATGATAGTAATAAAACATTTAAATGCACATATTATCAAAGCATTAAAATATGCTACAACATCACATTATTTGCTTATGTACTTACTTGTCGGATCTTCATCAAGAATATCCGTCTAATCAATCATACAATTTATATAATAATAACAACAAAGAATTTAATATTCAATTATAACATTGCATTATTATAATCACACAAACTTACTTGACACAAAATCGGCCATTGGACATAACCGTTATGTTCTTTGATTTCCCTCGTTCAAAGTCAGAATCTTGTTTTTCTTGATCTAAAATATTACATTTAGTCTAATTATTAGTCACATTATTCAATGTGACCCAAAAATCATATTTTTTCAAAATTACATTTTTACCCCTACACTTTGTCATAATTACACTTTTGCCTCTTGGCTCGTAAAATGAAATGCACTCAATTTCTTTGTACTTTTAGCCTAGCTGGACTATTTTCATAATTATAGAAAATTACAATTCTCATTAAAACACACTTTTATACCATTTTTACAACTTTTACAAAATGGTCATTTTGGATGTTTTCACCCAAAATCACTTAGTAAAAGTTGATTATTTAACAACAAGAATGCATTTTCCATCATCAAGCATCAAAATACACATATATTCATCAATGGAAAAATTTACAAACTTTAACAGTTTTGAAAACGAAGGTACGTGATAGCTAAATTGAGTTACCACGACTCTAAAAATGTAGAAATAATTAAAAACGAGACAAAAACCGTACCTAGATGAGCCATAGAAGCTTGGCCGAATGTTTGCTCATCCATGGCTGCCCATTTTCTTCATAAATGGTTGAAGAAGAAAGAAGAAAAGATGATAGCTTTTAAATTTTTGTCTTATTATGCCTTTATTAACTTAATTACCAATTTGCCCTTTTCTTTTCAAACAAATTTCAAAAATACCAAACAAATATCTTCCACTAACTTATTAATGTGCTAATTATCACATAAGGACTTCTACTACAAATTCTATAGCTATTTAATACCTCTAGCTTCTAGAACTCAAGTTTTGCACTTTTTACGATTTAGTCCTTTTTACTAATTTGAGTGCCCGAACATCGAAATTTTCAAACGAGATTTTCACGAAATCATTCCGTGAAATTGTAGGCCATAAAAATATAATAAAAATAAATTTTTCCTAGTCAGATTTGTGGTTCCGAAACCACTGTTCCAACTAGGCCTAAAATCAGGCTGTTATAGGTAATATCTTGACCTTAGATCGATCTTGGAGTAAACTAATGCCCTACTTAACTGATCAAATAAGTCTTCAATTTTGGGCAGAGGTACCTGTTCTGTAACACCCCTAACCCGTATTTGTCACCGGAATAGAGTTACGAGGCATTATCTATAAAATCACCACATACAACGTACATTTCTCATCCAAGAATCTATTAATACATAAACATCAACCCAACATAGTCACATTGTCTCTTATAAGGCTCTACGAGACCTTAAAACATGCCTGAAAGAGGTTCAGGACTAAACCAATAACATTTGAAAAACTTTGGGAAACTTATAAAAATTTTCATGCATACAGGGATCACACGCTCGTGTGAACAGGCAGTGTGCTTCACAGGCCACCAGACATGCCCGTGTCACAAGCTGTGTGGAAATAGGGCATACATATTGACTTGCATCATGCGGTCGGAGACACACCTGTGTGCCTTGTTCGTGTGAAATCTTAATGGTATACTGACTTGGGTCACATGGCCAGCCACACACTCATGTGCCAGCCCATGTGTCCCACACAGCCAGTAGACATGCCCGTGTGTCTAAGCCGTGTAACTCATTGACTTGTTCAATTAAGTTACAGTAGACACACGGTCGAGTCACACGCTCGTGTGCTCAACCATGTGGGGGCACAAATAGGCTTGGTTTAAGCCACAGTTCTCACCCTCCTTAAGCAAACCAAAACCACATCATTTCATACCATTTCAATACATTTATAAGCAACGAAAACATGCTATTTCATATACAAATCATGCCACTTAAAATCCATCCATTTCACTACTCAAATCGTAATCCAAAACATACTAAAACAATATGCCATTACCAATAATTTCACCTATCTTCCCTATGCATTTTTCTCATCATTTTATCAACTAATTCATGCCACAAAATTATACCAATTCATCATCCCTATATCATACCAAATCAACCATGATATATCATTGGTAGTTAATCAAAACAATTAACCACTTAGCCATCACAACAACCATACCAAACATGCCAAAACACAAGGCCGTATATACATTACATGTCACTTACCAAATTCATAAATTAAGCCAACCTAAATGGCCAAATACACATCAACATTTTCATCATTTATGAGCCAAATCTCATGGCTAATATCATAACTCTAAACACATCATCATATCACTAGCCTATACATGCCATATACCATATTTACATAGCATCATAAGTAGCAACAAGTTGATCGATAGTGTGACAGTGTTCCTGATGATCCCCGAGTCCAAGCTAGCTTCGATTATCTATAAAATAGGAAAAGAACACACAAAGTAAGCTTTAAAAGCTTAGAAATCCATATTCAAATATCATGAGTGAATTCATGAAATACTTCTCTTTTCAATACTTGTATGAATCTCATACGTACCTGAGTCACTTAACTCATTCACACATTTTTTCTCGACTTGACTTTGCCTGTTAACCTTTTGGAATTGTTAAGGATACTCAAAAATCACATATAGCTCGTACAATGCCATATCCTAGATATAGTCTTACATGTTATCACATATCGATACTGATAGCTCAACTATGGTCTTATACGAAATCAAATAACGATGCCAATGTCCCAGACATGGTCTTACACGTAATCACATAATGATGCCAATGTCCCAGACATGGTCTTACACATAATCACATCTCGTTAATCCTAATGTCATGACATTCGTATCCTATACTATTCCTAAGGTTCGTACGGGACTTTTGAATATTGTAACCCTATTGACTCTTGCTCATATTTGATCATTCAACATTCATAGCAGTTCAATGACAATTAAACATATACAATTCAATTTAAAGACATTTATTTGCATATGGATTTACCCTATATTCGGGATAAACGGAATGGATCAACTATTCGATAACCTTTGATTTTCCCCGATCTAAATCTGATTTCTTTCGTTCTTGATTTATATACATTCAAAATTAACTCATTTATTCATCAAATCATTCAATTCAGTCCACAACACATATTTGGGCATTTTACACTTTAGACCCTAAAGTTCCACATTTTTTACAATTTAGTCCTTATTTCACAAATTGAGCTATTAAACGATAAAATTAGCTCACGAAATTTTCACACATACATACAATCATGCTATAAACACAAAATAATATTAAAATAATTTTTTGACATCAAATTTGTGGTTCTGAAACTACTATTCTAATTTAGCTAAAATCGAGCTGTTACAACTCTCCTCTCTTAGGGATTTTTGTCCCCAAAAATCTTACCAGTGAATAGGTTTGGGTATTATTTTCTCATAACATTTTCGGGTTCCTATGTAGCTTCTTTAACCCGGAATTGATGCCATATTACTTTTACTAATGCAATTCTCTTATTTTTCAGCTCTTTGATCTCAAGAGTTAAGATTTGAATTGGTTCTTCAGCATATGACATATCTGATTGAGTTTCAACATCTGTCAGGGAAATGACATGTGAAGGGTTGGATCGGTATCGTCAATGCATTGACACATTAAATACATTATGTATTTTCTCTAACTCAGACGGTAAAGATAGTCGATAAGTAACTGGTCTGACTCACTCGATAATCTCATACGGCTCGATGAATCGCAGACTCAATTTTCCTTTCTGACCAAATCGCAATATCTTTTTCCATGACGACACTTTCAAAAACACTTTATCCCCGATTTGGAGCTCAATATATTTTCGTTTTAGGTCTGCATATGATTCCTGTCGATCTGATGCTATTTTCAGACTATCGCGAATTACTTTCACTTTTTCTTCAGTCTCTCTGATCAGATCAACCCCATGAATCTTATTTTCACGGAGCTCACTCCAGTACAATAGTGTTCTACATTTACAACCGTATAGAGCTTCATATGGTGCCATCTTTATACTTGATTGAAAGTTATTACTGTAATCAAATTCAATCAGTGGTAAATATTTCTCCCAGCTTCCCCTAAACTCGAGAATGTAACAACGCAACATATCCTCAAGTATCTAAATAACTCGCTTGGATTGACCATTCGTCTGCTAGTGAAATGCGGTACTGAAATGTAGCTTTGTACCCAAAGCCTCTTGTAGTTTCCTCCAAAATCCTGAAGTGGATCTTGGATCTCTATCCGAAACAATAGAAGTAGGAACTCCATGCAATTTCACAACTTCGAAAATATATAACTCAGTGAATCTATCGAGAGAATAGTTTGTACGCACTGGAATGAAATGTGTAAATTTCATTAATCTGTCAACAACAACCCAGACTACATCTTTCTTTTTCGGAGTTAAGGCAAACCCGAAACAAAATCCGTAGTTACTCTGTCCCATTTCCACTCAAGAATCATGATAGGCTGTAATAAACCTGACGGTACTTGATGCTCAGCTTTGACTTTCTGACAAATCAAACATTTCGAAACAAATTCTGAGATATCTCGTTTGATGCCATGCCACTAATAAAACTGTTTCAAATTATTATATATTTTCGTGCTTCCCAGATGTACTAATAAACAATTATTATGTGCTTCATTCAAAATCATCTGAATCAACTTGAAACTTTGAATCAGAAATTGACTCACACTGAATCCATTTTGCTTGCAACTCATTATCAAACTTTTGAGCTTCACAAATCTGTTGTAGAAATAATGGTCTCGCTTTCAGCTCAGCTACTAACAAACCATCATTAGACAAAGCCAAATGTGCGTTAAAAGCATGTAAAACAAACAAGGACTTTCGACTCAAAGTATCAGCAACTACGTTCGCTTTTCCTGGATGATAGTCAATTCTCAAGTCATAATCATTTTAACAATTCTAACCATCTCCGTTGTCGCAAATTCAAGTCTTTCCGAGTCATCAAATATTTCAAGCTTTTGTGATCGGTATAAATATGACATTTCTCACTAAACAAATAATGGCGCCAAATTTTCAACGCGAACACAATCGCAGCCAATTCTAGATCGTGCGTCAGATAGTTCTTTTCATGCGACTTCAACTGTCTCGAGGCATAAGCTACAACTTTGCCTTCATGTATCAAAACACAACCCAGGCCATTTAATGATGCGTCACTGAAAGTTACGAATTCTTTACCCGACTTAAGCTGAACTAACACTGGAGCTTCAGTCAATAAAGCTTTTAATTGCTCGAAACTTTTCTGGCTTTTATCTGACGATTCGAACTTAACATCTTTTTGAAGCAATCTTGCAAAGTTGCAAACATCGAAAAGCCTTTTACAAACCATCTATAATATCCCGCTAGTCCTAGAAAATTACGGACCTCAAAAACATTTATCTGAGACTTCCAATCTATAATCGTAGATACCTTACTCAGATCAACCCGGATACCATTAGCTGAAACAATATGTACCAGAAATCCAACCTCTCATAGCCAAAACTCACATTTACTAAACTTTACAAACAACTGTTTATCTTTCAAAGTTTGTAACACAATTCTCAAACGCTTGGCATGTTTAGATTTATCATGAGAGTAAATCAAGATATCATCAATAAACACAACTACGAATAGGTCTAAATACTGTCTGAAAATCTGGTTCATCAAGTCCATAGAAATAGCAGGTGCATTCGTTAGTCCGAAAGATGTAACCAAAAATTCATAATGTCTATACCTTGTTTTAAATGCAGTTTTTGGCACATTGGAGTTTTTAACTCACAACTGGTAATAACTTGATCTCAAATCTATTTTTGAAAACACTGTTGCCCCTTTTAACTGATCAAATAAATCATAAATCTGCGGTAGAAGTTGTTCTTTATAGTCACTTTATTTAGCTATCTATAGTCAATACGCATTCTCATTGTACCATCTTTCTTTTTCACAAACAACACGTGAGCACCCCAAGGCGAAAAACTTGGTCTAGTAAAACCTTTATCTGCCAATTCTTGCAACTGAGCTCTCAATTCTTTTAACTCTGTCAGAGCCATTCTGTACGGAGCTATCGATATCGGCGTTGTACCCAGTACTAATTCAATACCAAATTCAACTTCTCTGATAGGTGGTCAACCCGGTAATTCTTTGGGAAATACATCTGGATACTCGCACACAACTGGTACTGACTCAATCTTTGTTTCTATCACTTTCGTATCAAGTACATAATCAAGATAAGCTTCACACCCTTTTCTCACAAATCGCTGAGCTAATATAGACAAGATCACAATTGGCAAACTATTTAGATCATCGGATTCAATTCTAATAGTCTCATTATTCTGACATTTCAGTTCAATTGTCTTTCATCTACAATTCACTATAGCATTATGCATTGTTAACCAATCCATGCCCAAAATCACATCAAATTCATCGAATGGAAAAAACATTATATTAGCAGAAAAATAGAAATCTCGATGCATTAACAGACAATTCTTGTAGACTTTGTCAACCAAAACACATTTGCCTAAGGGGTTCGATACTCTAATCACAAATTCAGTAGACTCTACAGGCAAAGTCTTACTGGATACTGAATTCATACATATATAAGAATTAGTTGATCCTAGATCTATCAATGCAATCACATTAGTATCATAGAGAGTGAAAGTACCGATAATCATGTCTAGTGAGGATACCTCCTCCTGTGCACGAATAGCATAAGCTCGGGCAAGTGCTCGTGCCTCAGACCTCACAGTAGTCTTTTTGTCGTTCTTTGACTACCACTCATATTACCAGAATATCTGGGAGGTGTCCCTCTAACTACAGTATTACTCGGTCTCAAACTTTTAGCGTTATCTTTTTTAGCTAACTCTGAGTAATCTCTGATAAAATGATCTAACGATCCACATTTAAAACAAGCCCGATCATTCAATCTACAATTATTGAAATGCCATTTTCCAAACTGTCTACATTCGGGTTGATTTGGTTTCTTACTCTTGACACTAGCTATTGAGATAGTCGGAGCTTTAAAGCTCGAATGTTGCCTTTCACAATCTCTGTTTGAATGTCCCACTGATGTATTAGAACGATTAAACGAGTCTTAGAATTTCTTCGATGAAGATTGATACGGCTTACTCATTGATCTTTTTCTCGAATCTTTAGCTTCTAAAGCCGCCTTTCTCTTTTCTTTACTAAGATCCTTAGCTTTACAAGCCCTCTCAACTAGAACGATAAATTCTTTCAACTCTAGAATTTCGACTAGTAATTTTATATCTTCATTAATTCCATCTACAATTTGTTTGCACATGATTTCTCTAGTGGAAACATATTTGGGCATTTTTACACTTAGCCTTTAAAGTTCTACATTTTTTACAATTTAGTCATTATTTCACAAATTGAACTATTAAACGATAAAATTAGCTCACAAAATTTTAACACATACATAGAATCATGCTGTAAACAAATAAAATAATATTAAAATAATTTTTTGACATCAAATTTCTGGTTCCAAAACCACTGTTCCAATTTAGTTAAAACCGGGCTGTTACATGTTCTTTATTGTGACCTTGTTCAATTAATGGTAATTTATACATAGGCACATAGATCTATTTTTTTAATAAATAAATTTGGTTCACCCCACGATGACACACTAGGACTAATAAAACTTTTACTCAACAAATCTTGTGTAACAGCCCATTTTTAGTCAAAACAGAACAGTGGTTTTGACTAGAAATCTAAAGTTAGAATAATTATTTTATTATTATTTTAATGTCTACGACATGAAAATATGATTGTGTAAAATTTTCGTTAAGAAATTTTATCATTTAAGTGTTTAATTGGATAAAAATGACTAAATCGCGTAAAGTGCAAAAGTGTTGTTCTATTAGTTAAAGGCATGCAATAGTTAATGAACCATAAAGTTAAGGTCCTTATGTTGTAATTAGACCACTAATAGTTTGAGTGGACAAATATTGTCATTAAAATGATATTATAAAGGTTAATGAATAAGGTTAATTTTGTAAATTGGAAAATAATGATAATTAAAAACAAATAAAATAAGCTATCATCTTTTCTTCTTCATTTTGAAGCCGATTATTAGGGCTAGGAGAAGCCATTTTTATGTTCTTCATTCATCTAGGCTATTTTCTCATTAAGGTATGGTTTTTGTCCCGTTTTTAATGATTTCTATGTTTTTGAAATTATTGCAACTAGGTTTAGCTAGCCCAGGGACTAATTTGCAAAATTGTTAAATATTTTGAATGTTTCCATTGATGAATACATGAGTATTTTGATGTTTGATGATAGATTATGAATGTTTGATGATAGTTATACAAGTTTTGTTAAGTGATTTTTAGTGAAAATGCAAATTAGGGATTAAATTGTGAAATGTGGAAACTTTATCGTTATGGGCTGCTAGGGACCTAATTGAAATTTGGCTAGCATGGGTTAGTATTGAATTGCATAAAATTGTGTTTTTATGAAATAAAGACTAAATTGTAAAAGTTGTGAAAATTAGGGGTAATTGTGTAAATATGCCTTAAAGTGAATTTTGGACTAAATTGAATAGAGGGATAACTTAATAAGCTAATTTTGATTACATATAGATCAAGAAAAGAGAAACTCAGATCTAGATTGAGGGAAAAACAAAGTTCTCGACTAATCAACAGTTTAGCTGTTTTTACATCCGAGATAAGTTTGTATGTAATAAGCATTGTTATAATTATGTTTTAAACGCTTTGATATTGCATAAACTGTGAATACGAGACTACAGACATATTCTATAATGATTTGACGATGATTCTGCATTCAAAATCCCAATTGAACCTTTGGAATAGATTTGGATACTAGTGACATGTCATTAGGGGATTATTGTGATTATGTGATCTGGGTACTGGTCCTGTATGTCCTACCGGCGGTTGAGTATACCGGCATGTGTTGCGATTACTTAACAGCTTGTGTGAGCAGCACCGTGTAGCCACCTCTTGGCCCACAACTTTTGTGACCAGGGTCGTTGATAGCTCTAGTGTGAGTAGTATATGTGGTATGAGATTGAGATAGCTTTGGCTATATATGTGGCACTTTGGGTGCGAGTTTTCCATGTATCCGATAGTATTCCGAATGGTTCAATGGGTAAATGAAAGATGTGGTTGTGTATGAGATTGTTACGAGATGGTACAGGTATGTACATGAACCGTATATGTAACACTCCTTACCCATATCCGATACTTGGACAGGGTACGAGGCATTACCAGAATTAAACAGAAACAGGCATGCAAAATCGGGCCATAAAATTTTCGTTCGATCTAAGACCAATCAAATAAGGTTAAATTATCCTTAATATGGACCTACGAGGCCTAAAACATACATTATTAGCGGTCCGGGACTAAACCGAGAACTTACAAAAATTCTAAGAAAATTTCTAGGTTAAAACCTCACACGCCCGTGTGGAGGCAATGCACACGCCTGTATGCATGGGGACACGCCTGTGTGCATGGGAACATGCCCATGTCCCACACCCATGTGGAATTATGGGATTTATTTTCTATTTTGAACCTACAGGGGTTTTCACACGGCCGAACAGACATCCGTGTCCTTCACACGGCCTGACACATGCCCGTGTGGTAGCCTGTTTGATTTTTAGCGAGCATTATGTTTATGACATCATCATAAAATTTTAAGGCACATGGCCACGGACACGCCCGTGGCCAGAAGCCGTGTCCTCGACACGGTTGAGACACATGGCTGTGTCTCTTCCCGTGTGTTTACTACCATGCATTTTACCCTAAAACTCAAGGTGTAGGGGACACACGGCAGAACAACACGCCCGTAGGGCTGTCCGTGTGTCACACACTGTCTAGACACACGCCCGTGTGTTTACCCATGTGGACCATTGGAGGTTATTCTCCAAGCCTGTGGTCACCCTTAAACAATTATTCACACAACCTTGTCTTTTAGTCATTTCACACCAATTCCATGGTTTACCACATTCCTTATTATTAATCCATTATGGGTGTTAAATTATGCAACCATATACGAACAAATAAATAGTCATCCCTCAAACCAACACGTACACATCTTAGTATGCATGCAAAAGTAAACTTAGGGGTACATCCCAATCATTATTATAGACCAAATCACATGGCCATATACAAAATAATAGATGCCCAAATGAGCCATTACATATGGCTATTTCAACATGACACATATACACAAAATAGACAAGTTTCTTATACATGCCATGACCAAAATAGTTAAACCCTTTTATACCTAAATTTCTTGAACATAGTGTGATCCGAGCTCCGACATCCCCCGATCCTTCGAGCTAGCTTGACATACCTATAGAGAAGGGAAAAGAGAGGAGGGTAAGCTATAAAGCTTAGTAAGTACACATACAAATAATCTACATTTTTCAATTATTGATAATCTAAACACATATACTTATACATTATGATGCCTTTCATCATGTCATATATATATGTATATACTTACCTTCTATGCTCATATGAACATGCTTATCCAAATACATATCTATTCATGATATCATCATATAATAAGTTCTCATAGAGTTTTAGTACATACCTGTACCATCTTGCATACATATGGCTTACTTAATGTTTACTTTCGAAGTTCATATTATGTTACCCATTGAACACTTGGAATACGAATCAGATACATGGAAGATATGCACCGAAGTGCCTGAGCGTAGCCTTGGCTACCTGACAGAATGTGCATCGAAGTGCCTCATAACACAGAATCACATGCCGCTCTCAACGGGGGCTACTCATAGAGCTAAAGAGTATCCGAACACTACTCAGGATACCCAGCACCTGGACCCTGGCATGTATCACATATCAATTGAGCTCATGAAACATATAACTATCCTAGTGACATGTCACTTATATCCTCAACTATTCCTAAGGTTCAAACGAGATTTTAGATTTCCAGACCTTTTCTGGACGTACTCGCATAATTGGTTTCTTTCACATGGCCAACGTCTCACATTCATATAGCAAGGCATCAAAGCATGTTATACTATCAACATAGCCAAATAAGCATATTAAGCATACATATATCAATAAATCATTTAATAACAACAATTAATGGATTTATTTGCATATGTACTTACCTCGGTACAAAATATTAGAAATCAAGCCTAAACTTCGAAAACCTTATTTTTTCCCTGATCAAGGTCCGTATCTCGATTCTCTTGATCTACAATACCAAATTTAGCTTATTTAATACATACATTACTCAAAGCGATCCAAAATTCATATTTGGGTAAAATTACTATTTTACCTCTATACTTTTATATATTCACAATTTAGTCCTTAGGCTCAAATAATGCAATGTATGGGATTTCTTGGTTACCCAAGCCTAGCCGAACATTTTTCATGTTCATAACATCCCAAATTTTCCTTCATTTCACATTTTCTATGTAACACCCCGAACCCGAGACCGTCGCTGGAGTCGAACACGAGGTGTTAACAGACTTCAAACCACTTATTAAAAAATTTCCCAGACAAGCTGCCAATCTGCGTACTAGTCGTTTTAAAAATAATATCTTGATTTTTGAAACTCGAAATCCAGTTCCGTAAATTTTCCCTGAAACTAGACTCATATACCCATCTACATATTTTTTCTAGAATTTTTGGTCGGGCCAATTAGTACAGTTTATTAGTCAAAGTCTCCCATGTTACAGGGATCGACTACACTGACCTTTGCGCATTACGACTTGGATATCTCCCTGTACAAGGCTTCAATACTGATGTCGTTTGTTTCTATAGAAACTAGACTCAAAGGGGAATCTATGCACATATGGCATGACTTCTAATTATCTCTGGTTAATTTATAATGAATTTCCAAAGTCGGAAATGGGAATCCAGAAATCGCTCTGGCCCTGTTTCACAAGAGTTTAATTATCTCCTAACATACAGCTCATATGGTCGTTTCGTTTCTTCTATATGAAAATAGACTCATCGAGCTTCGATTACATAATTTATTCATTGATTAATTCCACTCCTACTATCTTTTGTGATTTTTCAATCTCACGTCACTGCTGCTGCCAGCATCTGTTACTAAAGCAACTATGCCTATTTCGTGATTTCTCCTTGATCTAACTAGTAATTCATCATACATATCACAAATTATGATCATGACTAGCCATGCCAAAGGCTAATCATTGTCAAACATCTCCCTACTACACTATTGCCATATCATGAATTTTAACACCAAAAATAATCAACCATGAATATGGCATAAAAATCGAATTACCAAGACTTACGACCTAACATTATAGAACCAAATCCAACAGAACATTTATGCCATTTTCGCATGGCTAAAAGTTTACATACCAAATTTCAACAAAACATATTAGCCTATACATGCCGAAATGTTCTCCTAGACCGACTAAAAAGAAGATACCAAAAGTTGCTAGCCGGTGTGATGACATCGATGACGGCCCGATCACGCAAAAAGAGACGAGTCCAAGAAACCTAAAATAGGTGACAAGGAAACACCGAGTGAGTATATAACTCAGTAAGTCATAAGCAATGCACTACCATCCATTAATAACATTATCACAAGAGGAAACAAAATGGAACGAGGCTAGTTACTCCATCCATACCGAACCATACCATAGTTCCTTAGACCTATCGGTTCAATCTCATACCAAGTCATGCATTCACATTCTATATACTAATCAATAGGATATTTGAGGCATTTTCATACATCATTTTATTTTCGTTACAATCACACAACTAAACGACCTTTCACCTATTCCACGATAAATCTTATGTACGTGACTTCAATTATAATTGTCACATAGGTTCAAACTTACCAAGCTCAACTCCAAATATAAACATAGCGCCTATTAGCCATGAACTCAAGGTACTTACCCGATCCGCTGTCCGTGATCAACTCAATAATGTCGCACACTTAGTGTCCATAGTGATTCAAAAATATATATTAAGTCCGCACACTCAGTGCTATATAATCAACTCGCACACTTAGTGCTATATAATCAAACTCGCACACTTAGTGCTGTACAATTTAAACCCGCACACTTAGTGCCAATCTCATGATCATAAATGTTTATACCCGCACACTTAGTGCCGAGATCAACAACTCAATACATCTCACCTCTTTTCTTTTCATTCAACACTTTCATCACCACATGCATACATGTATATAAATTTATCATTCCATTCGGCATAATTACATAGACATTATGTCTATTTAGATCAATACAAAATATATGCTTGGTGACTTACCTTATGTTGGGTAAAATAATTCCAAGTCGGCTACTCGATGACCTTCGATTTCCCCTTGTTGGACGCCTCTCCTTTAGGATCTTGAGCTTAAACAAATAAATTAACTCATTCAACCGCTTTGCTACATATATTGGTATTCACATTTTAATGATTTTATGACATACGGAACGGCATGGTAAAATTTTTATCTTGCTACCTCATGTTCTTAGCTATTCGGCTAATAACCTTATGCAATTACCATACTTTCAATAATCTAATCACACATGCATATGCATACTTGGGCATTCAGCAATCACCTTGCTAATTTTAAACTCAACATCACATAAGCTCCCAAGTGATGGCCGAATATGTATATCTATACTATCACCTATAATTCATCAAATCACAAAATTTCATCTCATGAACACTCGACCCATTTTTACCCCATATGGCCGAATGTGTAAGATTAAATTCAACACCACCGATGTACTTAATTAGGTGGCCAAATATACCAAGTTAGACTTGACATTATACGTCACAAGAACTCTAATTTAATTTGTCAATTGCTTGGCCAAGAACTCACAAGTGCCTTATCTACAACCTATTCGGCCTTACTACTTAAACTTAGCCTTTCATACACTTATCTCTATTGTTTTAGAAGGCCGAATCCTTATGTGTTCCAACATCTAGCTTACTCAATTCAACACATCAAAACGACATTTAGGCCGATTTTGCTAGCACACAAGCCTTTGACCGAATGTCCTTGACCTCTAGTCACCTAAATTTTTATTCTTTAAAACTCATCCAAGACCACATTCGGCACCTCCAACCAATAATTTAGATATTCTCAAGTTCATTCACAAGTACAATTATATATCACGTTAAGCATTAATCATTTTGCAACATGAATTCTATAGCATGGCCGAATACTCATGCATATACACACATAACAACAAGAACTCAATGACACAAAAATCTCCTTTCCAAAGTACATACATACCCATACATACGGCAACTTCCATTCTTTTCTCCCAATAATGAATCCATGAATTTTGCCATGGGTTAACTAGACTATACCCATATCAACTAAATCTCAATATCAATTAGAATAAAAATCACAACGCATACCTTTCCATTGAAATAGCCATGGCCGAATGCCTTGGTTTCCTTTTTTTCAATCTTTCCTTTCTCAATTTCAGCAAATGAAGAAGATGGAAGATGAGCCTTCCTTCACCTTTGTTTTCTTTACTCACGGCAATTGTAACAAGGAAAAGGATGAACACTCCTTCTTCCTCCCTTATTTTATTCATCTTTTTCCTTTTTTAATTCCTTTCTTTAATTTATTCTAATTTACTTACCAATATTAAATAATAAACAACATAAACTTGGAGGAATGGAACCATGCTTGGCCGGCCACTTAATATGAATTGGGCACTTTGACATGCAAACCCAAACTTTCCTATTTTAATACTATTTGGTCCTTACTTATTTACCTATCATAATTTTCTAAGTCTCTCAACTAGATCCTTTCAAGCAAAATTCACATTCCTAAGATAAAATTAAAACATCAAATTTTTATACAAGTACTATCACACATATAAGATATGCAAATAAAATTTTAACTAAATTTTATGACTCGGTTTTGTGGTCCCGAAACCACATTCCGACTAGGGTCAAATTAGGGCTGTCACAACTCTCCCCCACATAAGGAATTTTCGTCCCCGAAAATCTTACCAGTGAAAAATTTAGGATATCGATCCTTCATAGAGTCCTCAAGTTCCCAAGTGGCTTCTTCGATTCCGTGTTTATGCCACAACACCTTCACTAATGGGATTTTCTTATTTCGCAACTCTTTTACTTCTCGCATCAAAATGCGAACCGGCTCTTCTTCATAACTCAAGTTAGGCTGAATCTCGATCTCAGATGGAGTGATTATGTGCGACGGGTCGGACCTATATCGTCGAAGCATTGAGACATGGAAAACGTTGTGAATCTTTTCAAGCTCAGGGGGTAAAATTAATCGGTATGCAATTGGTCCAACTCGTTCGGATACCTCACACGGACCGATGAACCTCGGACTTAGTTTGCCCTTACGACCAAATCTAAGCACCTTCTTCCAGGATGAAACTTTGAGAAATACTTTGTCTTCGACCTGATATTCAATGTCTTTTCTTTTCAAATCCGCATACGACTTTTGACGATCCGAAGCGGATTTCAAACTTTCGCGAATTACTCGGACTTTTTGCTCGGCATCCTTAATCAAATCAACCCCAAGGATCTTACTTTCACTAAGTTCAGTCCAAAATAATGGGGTACGGCATTTACGACCGTATAAAGCCTCGTAAGGTGCCATCTTAATGCTTGACTGAAAACTATTATTGTAAGCGAATTCGATCAAAGGCAGATATCTTTCCCATGAACCACAAAACTCTAAAACACAACATCTCAACATATCCTCGAGTATTTGAATTATCCGCTCCGATTGGCCATCAGTCTGAGGATGGAATGCGGTGCTAAAGTGCATCTTGGTACCCAATGCTTCTTGTAATTTCTTCCAAAATCGCGAGGTAAATCTTGGGTCTCTATCCGACACGATGGAAATAGGTACCCCATGCAACCGAACTATTTGGGAGACATATAATTCTGCCAATTTATCGAGCGAAAAATCTGTACGGACAGGGATAAAATGAGCAGACTTGGTCAATCTATCAACAATGACCCAGATTGCATCTTTCTTGCTTGATGACAATGGCAATCCAGATACAAAATCCATCGTTACCCGATCCCACTTCCATTCGGGTATCATGATCGGCTGAAGTAATCCCGACGGCACTTGATGTTCCGCTTTTACTTGTTGGCATATCAAACACCTTGAAACAAATTCGGAAATGTCTCGCTTCAAACCGGGCCACCAAAATTGACGTTTCAGGTCATTGTACATTTTAGTACTACCTGGGTGGACTGACATTCGACTACTGTGAGCCTCGTCCAAAATCATTGAAATAAGTTCCGAATTTCTTGGAACACATAATCGACCTCTGAACGTCAAGCAATCATTGTCGTCAATCCGAAACTCCGATTCC
This sequence comes from Gossypium hirsutum, assembly GCF_007990345.1. NCBI lineage: Eukaryota > Viridiplantae > Streptophyta > Magnoliopsida > Malvales > Malvaceae > Gossypium > Gossypium hirsutum. The sequence continues at coordinate 65,660,230 of NC_053433.1, forward strand.
TCATTCGAAGCACATTCAGCTCGTTTAGTGACCAATTCAGCGTCGACTTTCTGGAATTCAAGTATTTGACGAATCAATAATGGTTTGGCCTCTAATTCAGCTACTAGCACCCCATCGGGTGAGACGGACAAGTGAGCATTCACCGCTCTCAAAGCAAACAGTACTTTTTGACTTAAAGCATCGGCAACCACGTTAGCCTTTCCCGGGTGATAATCAATAACAAGTTCGTAGTCCTTCAACAACTCAAGCCAACGTCTTTGCCGTAGATTTAGATCTCTTTGAGTCATCAGATATTTTAGACTCTTGTGGTCTGAATAAATATGACACCTTTCTCCAAACAAGTAATGTCGCCATATTTTCAAGGCGAACACTATGGCTGCTAATTCAAGATCGTGGGTCGGATAGTTTCTCTCATGCGGCTTTAATTGTCTCGACGCGTAAGCCACAACTCGACCTTCTTGCATCAACACACAACCTAGCTCAAGTAGGGATGCATCACTATAAATGACAAACTCTTTGCCGGACTCCGGTTGTACTAGCACTGGAGCTTCGGTTAAACAGGTCTTTAGCCGATTGAAACTCTCCCGACAGTTTTCTGTCCATTCAAACTCAACATCTTTTTGAAGTAGTTTTGTCAACGGTGCAGCTATCATCGAAAAGCCCTTTACAAAACGTCGGTAGTATCCGGCAAGTCCCAAAAAGCTCCTAACTTTAGTAACATTCCTTGGAGGTTTCCAATCGAGTATGGCCGAAATTTTGTTCGGGTCCACTCTGACACCCGATGCAGACACCACGTGTCCCAAAAAGCTAACCTCTCTCAACCAAAATTCACATTTACTGAATTTTGTGTATAACTGCTTGTCTCACAAAATCTGTAATACTAACCTCAAATGCTCGGCGTGTTCGGCTTCACCTTGTGAATAAACTAAAATATCATCAATAAACACAACCACAAATCGATCCAAGTATGGTCTGAATACTCGATTCATTAAATCCATAAATACCGCAGGGGCATTAGTGAGCCCAAACGGCATCACTAAGAATTCGTAGTGACCGTACCTCGTTCTAAAAGCGGTTTTGGGTATGTCCGAGTCTCGAACCCTCAACTGATAATAACCAGATCTCAAATCTATCTTGGAAAATACTGAGGCTCCCTTTAATTGATCAAACAAATCATCAATACGTGGCAACGGGTATTTATTCTTATGGTCACTTTATTCAACTGACGATAGTCGATGCACAATCTCATGGTTCCATCCTTCTTTTTCACAAACAATACGGGTGCGCCCCATGGAGAAAAACTCGGTCGAGCGAAACCTCTATCCATCAATTCTTGCAATTGAACTTTCAATTCCTTTAATTCTGTTAATGCCATACGATACGGGGCTATTGAGATTGGCGTGGTACCAGGTACAATCTCGATGCCGAATTCCACCTCTCGAACCGGTGGCAACCCCGGTAACTCCTCAGGAAAAACATCTGAATACTCACAAACCACTGGTACTGATTCAAGTTTCCTTTCCGTCTCTTTGCTATCAAATACATACGCAAGGTATGTTTCACAACCCTTTTTCACATATCTCTAAGCGGTCATTGAAGATATTATCACTGGCACCCCCTTCAAATCGGTAGACTCAACTCGGACTACCTCATCATTTGCACTCCTCAAATCGATGGTTTTTCTTTTGCAGTTCACCACTGCATCATGTACGGTCAACCAATCCATACCAAGAATAAAATCAAATTCGTCAAACGGCAAAAGCATCAAATCGGCCGGAAAACAGGATTCTCGGATTATTAGAGGGCATCTCTTACACACTTTATCAACAAGTACGTATTGACCCAAAGGGTTTGACACTCGAATTACGAACTCAGTAGACTCAACAGGTAGAGTCTTACTGGATGCTAAGGTTTCACATACATATGAATGAGTAGAGCCAGGGTCAATCAATGCAATCACATTAGTATCAAAGAGAGTGAAGGTACCAGTGATGACGTCAGGGGAGGATGCCTCCTCTCGTGCGCGAATGGCATATGCTCTAGCAAGAGTACGGTTCTCGGCTCGAGCAGCCGTATCAGAGGCCCCTCTCTGACTACCATCCCTACCTCCTAAAATTCTCGGTGGTCTACCTCTAGTTGTCACTCCACTAGGTCTTGCACCTTGAATCTTATTCTTCTCATCAAGCTCCGTGCAATCTCTAATGAAGTGGTCCTTCGAACCGCATCCGTAACAGGCCCTATTAGTAGACTTACCCCAACATTCACGTAGGTGTCGTCTTCCGCATTGGGGACATTCAGGTTTCTCTTGACGATTATTGCCCACACTAGCTACCGAAGTAGCTCGGGAGTCCGTCGATGGTCGTGCTCTGATGGAAATTCTCGCAGTCGTCCTCGACTTATTAGTGTCCTCCCTGAACTTCTTTACAGCTGAGAACGGAGCTTTACCCGTCGATCTTTTACGATAGTCTCTAGCTTCAAATTCAGCCTTCTTCTTCTCCTTTCCAAGTTCTTCCGCCTTGCAGGCTCGTTCGACTAGTGTTACGAATTCTTTTATCTCCAAAATACCCACTAGTAGCTTTAAATCTTCATTCAATCCTTCTTCGAATCTTTTGCACATAGCAACCTCATCAGCTACACACTCTCGGGCATACCGACTGAGTCTTACGAATTCATGTTCGTATTCAGATACTGTCATACGGCCTTGCTTGAGTTCCAAGAATTCCTTACGCTTTTGATCAATGAACCGTTGACTAATATATTTCTTTCGAAATTCCGTTTGAAAGAAGTCCCAAGTTACTCGTTCGTTTGGGACTATGAAAATCAGGGTCCTCCACCAATAGTAGGCTGAGTCCCGCAACAAGGATATAGCACACTTTAGACATTCATCGGGCATGCATGACAGTTCATCAAACACTCGAATGGTGTTACCAAGCCAGAACTCGGCCCTTTCAGCATCATCAGTAACTATGGCCCTGAACTCCTCGGCCCCGCGCTTCCTAATCAAGTCTACAGGTGGCTTACTCAGCCTCATAGGATCAGTAACTGATGGCATTACGGGCTCTTGGGGTGGATTATTCAAATTCGGGAATTGTTGGACAGCCGGATCGGTTCGGGCATATTGCGCGACCCACTCATTCATCATGGTAAAGAAGGCTTGTTTAGCACCCTCACCTTGATTATTCGCAGATGACTGAGGTTCAACAGGCGGCGTCCCTTGTGCAGCAGCAGCCGCTACACTTTCAACGTCATCCGCCAAGGTTCTCTCTACACCGGGATCCATTTACTAATCAAAACAAAAATTTTAACCGTCAGAAGTCATCACACATTTAAACATTAACATTAAGGCATGTATAGCTAGACTCATACGTGCTATGGTAGTCCTAGAACCGACTAAACCATAGCTCTGATACCAATCAAATGTAACACCCCGAACCCGAGACCGTCGCCGGAGTCGAACACGAGGTGTTAACAGACTTCAAACCACTTATTAAAAAATTTCCCAGACAAGCTACCAATCTACGTACTAGTCGCTTTAAAAATCATATATTGAGTTCTGAAACTCGAAATCCAGTTCCGTAAATTTTCCCTGAAACTAGACTCATATGCCCATCTACATATTTTTTTCTAGAATTTTTGGTCGGGCCAATTAGTACAGTTTATTAGTCAAAGTTTCCCATGTTACAGGGATCGACTGCACTGACCTTTGCGCATTACGACTTGGATATCTCCCTGTACAGGGCTTCAATACTGATGTCGTTTGTTTCTATAGAAACTAGACTCAAAGGGGAATCTATGCACATATGGAATGACTTCTAATTATCTCTGGTTAATTTATAATGAATTTCCAAAGTCGGAACAGGGAATCCAGAAATCTCTCTGGCCCTGTTTCACAAGAGTTTAATTATCTCCTAAAATACAGCTCATATGGTCGTTTCGTTTCTTCTATATGAAAATAGGCTCATCGAGATTCGATTACATAATTTATTCATTGATTAATTCCACTCCTACTATTTTTTGTGATTTTTCAATCTCACGTCACTGCTGCTGCCAGCATCTGTTACTAAAGCAACTATGCCTATTTCGTGATTTCTCCTTGATCTAACTAGTAATTCATCATACATATCACAAATTATGATCATGACTAGCCATGCCAAAGGCTAATCATTGTCAAACATCTCCCTACTACACTATTGCCATGTCATGAATTTTAACACCAAAAATAATCAACCATGACATATGGCATAAAAATCGAATTACCAAGACTTACGACCTAACATTATAGAACCAAATCCAACCGAACATTTATGCCATTTTCGCATGGCTAAAAGTTTACATACCAAATTTCAACAAAACATATTAGCCTATACATGCCGAAATGTTCTCCTAGACCGACTAAAAAGAAGATACCAAAAGTTTCTAGCCGGTGTGATGACTTCGATGACGGCCCGATCACGCAAAAAGAGACGAGTCCAAGAAACCTAAAATAGGTGACAAGGAAACACCGAGTGAGTATATAACTCAGTAAGTCATAAGCAATGCACTACCATCCATTAATAACATTATCACAAGAGGAAACAAAATGGAACGAGGCTAGTTACTCCATCCATACCGAACCATACCATAGTTCCTTAGACCTATCGGTTCAATCTCATACCAAGTCATGCATTCACATTCCATATACTAATCAATAGGATATTTGAGGCATTTTCATACATCATTTTATTTTCGTTACAATCACACAACTAAACGACCTTTCACCTATTCCACGATAAATCTTATGTACGTGACTTCAATTATAATTGTCACATAGGTTCAAACTTACCAAGCTCAACTCCAAATATAAACATAGCGCCTATTAGCCATGAACTCAAGGTACTTACCCGATCCGCTGTCCGTGATCAACTCAATAATGTCGCACACTTAGTGTCCATAGTGATTCAAAAATATATATTAAGTCCGCACACTCAGTGCTATATAATCAACTCGCACACTTAGTGCTATATAATCAAACTCGCACACTTAGTGCTGTACAATTTAAACCCGCACACTTAGTGCCAATCTCATGATCATAAATGTTTATACCCGCACACTTAGTGCCGAGATCAACAACTCAATACATCTCACCTCTTTTCTTTTCATTCAACACTTTCATCACCACATGCATACATGTATATAAATTTATCATTCCATTCGGCATAATTACATAGACATTATGTCTATTTAGATCAATACAAAATATATGCTTGGTGACTTACCTTATGTTGGGTAAAATAATTCCAAGTCGGCTACTCGATGACCTTCGATTTCCCCTTGTTGGACGCCTCTCCTTTAGGATCTTGAGCTTAAACAAATAAATTAACTCATTCAACCGCTTTGCTACATATATTGGTATTCACATTTTAATGATTTTATGACATACGGAACGGCATGGTAAAATTTTTATCTTGCTACCTCATGTTCTTAGCTATTCGGCTAATAACCTTATGCAATTACCATACTTTCAATAATCTAATCACACATGCATATGCATACTTGGACATTCGGCAATCACCTTGCTAATTTTAAACTCAACATCACATAAGCTCCCAAGTGATGGCCGAATATGTATATCTATACTATCACCTATAATTCATCAAATCACAAAATTTCATCTCATGAACACTCGACCCATTTTTACCCCATATGGCCGAATGTGTAAGATTAAATTCAACACCACCGATGTACTTAATTAGGTGGCCAAATATACCAAGTTAGACTTGACATTATACGTCACAAGAACTCTAATTTAATTTGTCAATTGCTTGGCCAAGAACTCACAAGTGCCTTATCTACAACCTATTCGGCCTTACTACTTAAACTTAGCCTTTCATACACTTATCTCTATTGTTTTAGAAGGCCGAATCCTTATGTGTTCCAACATCTAGCTTACTCAATTCAACACATCAAAACGACATTTAGGCCGATTTTGCTAGCACACAAGCCTTTGACCGAATGTCCTTGACCTCTAGTCACCTAAATTTTTATTCTTTAAAACTCATCCAAGACCACATTCGGCACCTCCAACCAATAATTTAGATATTCTCAAGTTCATTCACAAGTACAATTATATATCACGTTAAGCATTAATCATTTTGCAACATGAATTCTATAGCATGGCCGAATACTCATGCATATACACACATAACAACAAGAACTCAATGACACAAAAATCTCCTTTCCAAAGTACATACATACCCATACATACGGCAACTTCCATTCTTTTCTCCCAATAATGAATCCATGAATTTTGCCATGGGTTAACTAGACTATACCCATATCAACTAAATCTCAATATCAATTAGAATAAAAATCACAACGCATACCTTTCCATTGAAATAGCCATGGCCGAATGCCTTGGTTTCCTTTTTTTCAATCTTTCCTTTCTCAATTTCAGCAAATGAAGAAGATGGAAGATGAGCCTTCCTTCACCTTTGTTTTCTTTACTCACGGCAATTGTAACAAGGAAAAGGATGAACACTTCTTCTTCCTCCCTTATTTTATTCATCTTTTTCCTTTTTTAATTCCTTTCTTTAATTTATTCTAATTTACTTACCAATATTAAATAATAAACAACATAAACTTGGAGGAATGGAACCATGCTTGGCCGGCCACTTAATATGAATTGGGCACTTTGACATGCAAACCCAAACTTTCCTATTTTAATACTATTTGGTCCTTACTTATTTACCTATCATAATTTTCTAAGTCTCTCAACTAGATCCTTTCAAGCAAAATTCACATTCCTAAGATAAAATTAAAACATCAAATTTTTATACAAGTACTATCACACATATAAGATATGCAAATAAAATTTTAACTAAATTTTATGACTCGGTTTTGTGGTCCCGAAACCACATTCCGACTAGGGTCAAATTAGGGCTGTCACAACTCTCCCCCACATAAGGAATTTTCGTCCCCGAAAATCTTACCAGTGAAAAATTTAGGATATCGATCCTTCATAGAGTCCTCAAGTTCCCAAGTGGCTTCTTCGATTCCGTGTTTATGCCACAACACCTTCACTAATGGGATTTTCTTATTTCGCAACTCTTTTACTTCTCGCATCAAAATGCGAACCGGCTCTTCTTCATAACTCAAGTTAGGCTGAATCTCGATCTCAGATGGAGTGATTATGTGCGACGGGTCGGACCTATATCGTCGAAGCATTGAGACATGGAAAACGTTGTGAATCTTTTCAAGCTCAGGGGGTAAAATTAATCGGTATGCAATTGGTCCAACTCGTTCGGATACCTCACACGGACCGATGAACCTCGGACTTAGTTTGCCCTTACGACCAAATCTAAGCACCTTCTTCCAGGATGAAACTTTGAGAAATACTTTGTCTTCGACCTGATATTCAATGTCTTTTCTTTTCAAATCCGCATACGACTTTTGACGATCCGAAGCGGATTTCAAACTTTCGCGAATTACTCGGACTTTTTGCTCGGCATCCTTAATCAAATCAACCCCAAGGATCTTACTTTCACTAAGTTCAGTCCAAAATAATGGGGTACGGCATTTACGACCGTATAAAGCCTCGTAAGGTGCCATCTTAATGCTTGACTGAAAACTATTATTGTAAGCGAATTCGATCAAAGGCAGATATCTTTCCCATGAACCACAAAACTCTAAAACACAACATCTCAACATATCCTCGAGTATTTGAATTATCCGCTCCGATTGGCCATCAGTCTGAGGATGGAATGCGGTGCTAAAGTGCATCTTGGTACCCAATGCTTCTTGTAATTTCTTCCAAAATCGCGAGGTAAATCTTGGGTCTCTATCCGACACGATGGAAATAGGTACCCCATGCAACCGAACTATTTGGGAGACATATAATTCTGCCAATTTATCGAGCGAAAAATCTGTACGGACAGGGATAAAATGAGCAGACTTGGTCAATCTATCAACAATGACCCAGATTGCATCTTTCTTGCTTGATGACAATGGCAATCCAGATACAAAATCCATCGTTACCCGATCCCACTTCCATTCGGGTATCATGATCGGCTGAAGTAATCCCGACGGCACTTGATGTTCCGCTTTTACTTGTTGGCATATCAAACACCTTGAAACAAATTCGGAAATGTCTCGCTTCAAACCGGGCCACCAAAATTGACGTTTCAGGTCATTGTACATTTTAGTACTACCTGGGTGGACTGACATTCGACTACTGTGAGCCTCGTCCAAAATCATTGAAATAAGTTCCGAATTTCTTGGAACACATAATCGACCTCTGAACGTCAAGCAATCATTGTCGTCAATCCGAAACTCCGATTCCTCATTCGAAGCACATTCAGCTCGTTTAGTGACCAATTCAGCGTCGACTTTCTGGAATTCAAGTATTTGACGAATCAATAATGGTTTGGCCTCTAATTCAGCTACTAGCACCCCATCGGGTGAGACGGACAAGTGAGCATTCACCGCTCTCAAAGCAAACAGTACTTTTTGACTTAAAGCATCGGCAACCACGTTAGCCTTTCCTGGGTGATAATCAATAACAAGTTCGTAGTCCTTCAACAACTCAAGCCAACGTCTTTGCCGTAGATTTAGATCTCTTTGAGTCATCAGATATTTTAGACTCTTGTGGTCTGAATAAATATGACACCTTTCTCCAAACAAGTAATGTCGCCATATTTTCAAGGCGAACACTATGGCTGCTAATTCAAGATCGTGGGTCGGATAGTTTCTCTCATGCGGCTTTAATTGTCTCGACGCGTAAGCCACAACTCGACCTTCTTGCATCAACACACAACCTAGCTCAAGTAGGGATGCATCACTATAAATGACAAACTCTTTGCCGGACTCCGGTTGTACTAGCACTGGAGCTTCGGTTAAACAGGTCTTTAGCCGATTGAAACTCTCCGACAGTTTTCTGTCCATTCAAACTCAACATCTTTTTGAAGTAGTTTTGTCAACGGTGCAGCTATCATCGAAAAGCCCTTTACAAAACGTCGGTAGTATCCGGCAAGTCCCAAAAAGCTCCTAACTTTAGTAACATTCCTTGGAGGTTTCCAATCGAGTATGGCCGAAATTTTGTTCGGGTCCACTCTGACACCCGATGCAGACACCACGTGTCCCAAAAAGCTAACCTCTCTCAACCAAAATTCACATTTACTGAATTTTGTGTATAACTGCTTGTCTCACAAAATCTGTAATACTAACCTCAAATGCTCGGCGTGTTCGGCTTCACCTTGTGAATAAACTAAAATATCATCAATAAACACAACCACAAATCGATCCAAGTATGGTCTGAATACTCGATTCATTAAATCCATAAATACCGCAGGGGCATTAGTGAGCCCAAACGGCATCACTAAGAATTCGTAGTGACCGTACCTCGTTCTAAAAGCGGTTTTGGGTATGTCCGAGTCTCGAACCCTCAACTGATAATAACCAGATCTCAAATCTATCTTGGAAAATACTGAGGCTCCCTTTAATTGATCAAACAAATCATCAATACGTGGCAACGGGTATTTATTCTTATGGTCACTTTATTCAACTGACGATAGTCGATGCACAATCTCATGGTTCCATCCTTCTTTTTCACAAACAATACGGGTGCGCCCCATGGAGAAAAACTCGGTCGAGCGAAACCTCTATCCATCAATTCTTGCAATTGAACTTTCAATTCCTTTAATTCTGTTAATGCCATACGATACGGGGCTATTGAGATTGGCGTGGTACCAGGTACAATCTCGATGCCGAATTCCACCTCTCGAACCGGTGGCAACCCCGGTAACTCCTCAGGAAAAACATCTGAATACTCACAAACCACTGGTACTGATTCAAGTTTCCTTTCCGTCTCTTTGCTATCAAATACATACGCAAGGTATGTTTCACAACCCTTTTTCACATATCTCTAAGCGGTCATTGAAGATATTATCACTGGCACCCCCTTCAAATCGGTAGACTCAACTCGGACTACCTCATCATTTGCACTCCTCAAATCGATGGTTTTTCTTTTGCAGTTCACCACTGCATCATGTACGGTCAACCAATCCATACCAAGAATAAAATCAAATTCGTCAAACGGCAAAAGCATCAAATCGGCCGGAAAACAGGATTCTCGGATTATTAGAGGGCATCTCTTACACACTTTATCAACAAGTACGTATTGACCCAAAGGGTTTGACACTCGAATTACGAACTCAGTAGACTCAACAGGTAGAGTCTTACTGGATGCTAAGGTTTCACATACATATGAATGAGTAGAGCCAGGGTCAATCAATGCAATCACATTAGTATCAAAGAGAGTGAAGGTACCAGTGATGACGTCAGGGGAGGATGCCTCCTCTCGTGCGCGAATGGCATATGCTCTAGCAAGAGTACGGTTCTCGGCTCGAGCAGCCGTATCAGAGGCCCCTCTCTGACTACCATCCCTACCTCCTAAAATTCTCGGTGGTCTACCTCTAGTTGTCACTCCACTAGGTCTTGCACCTTGAATCTTATTCTTCTCATCAAGCTCCGTGCAATCTCTAATGAAGTGGTCCTTCGAACCGCATCCGTAACAGGCCCTATTAGTAGACTTACCCCAACATTCACGTAGGTGTCGTCTTCCGCATTGGGGACATTCAGGTTTCTCTTGACGATTATTGCCCACACTAGCTACCGAAGTAGCTCGGGAGTCCGTCGATGGTCGTGCTCTGATGGAAATTCTCGCAGTCGTCCTCGACTTATTAGTGTCCTCCCTGAACTTCTTTACAGCTGAGAACGGAGCTTTACCCGTCGATCTTTTACGATAGTCTCTAGCTTCAAATTCAGCCTTCTTCTTCTCCTTTCCAAGTTCTTCCGCCTTGCAGGCTCGTTCGACTAGTGTTACGAATTCTTTTATCTCCAAAATACCCACTAGTAGCTTTAAATCTTCATTCAATCCTTCTTCGAATCTTTTGCACATAGCAACCTCATCAGCTACACACTCTCGGGCATACCGACTGAGTCTTACGAATTCATGTTCGTATTCAGATACTGTCATACGGCCTTGCTTGAGTTCCAAGAATTCCTTACGCTTTTGATCAATGAACCGTTGACTAATATATTTCTTTCGAAATTCCGTTTGAAAGAAGTCCCAAGTTACTCGTTCGTTTGGGACTATGAAAATCAGGGTCCTCCACCAATAGTAGGCTGAGTCCCGCAACAAGGATATAGCACACTTTAGACATTCATCGGGCATGCATGACAGTTCATCAAACACTCGAATGGTGTTACCAAGCCAGAACTCGGCCCTTTCAGCATCATCAGTAACTATGGCCCTGAACTCCTCGGCCCCGCGCTTCCTAATCAAGTCTACAGGTGGCTTACTCAGCCTCATAGGATCAGTAACTGATGGCATTACGGGCTCTTGGGGTGGATTATTCAAATTCGGGAATTGTTGGACAGCCGGATTGGTTCGGGCATATTGCGCGACCCACTCATTCATCATGGTAAAGAAGGCTTGTTTAGCACCCTCACCTTGATTATTCGCAGATGACTGAGGTTCAACAGGCGGCGTCCCTTGTGCAGCAGCAGCCGCTACACTTTCAACGTCATCCGCCAAGGTTCTCTCTACACCGGGATCCATTTACTAATCAAAACAAAAATTTTAACCGTCAGAAGTCATCACACATTTAAACATTAACATTAAGGCATGTATAGCTAGACTCATACGTGCTATGGTAGTCCTAGAACCGACTAAACCATAGCTCTGATACCAATCAAATGTAACACCCCGAACCCGAGACCGTCGCCGGAGTCGAACACGAGGTGTTAACAGACTTCAAACCACTTATTAAAAAATTTCCCAGACAAGCTACCAATCTACGTACTAGTCGCTTTAAAAATCATATATTGAGTTCTGAAACTCGAAATCCAGTTCCGTAAATTTTCCCTGAATCTAGACTCATATGCCCATCTACATATTTTTTTCTAGAATTTTTGGTCGGGCCAATTAGTACAGTTTATTAGTCAAAGTTTCCCATGTTACAGGGATCGACTGCACTGACCTTTGCGCATTACGACTTGGATATCTCCCTGTACAGGGCTTCAATACTGATGTCGTTTGTTTCTATAGAAACTAGACTCAAAGGGGAATCTATGCACATATGGAATGACTTCTAATTATCTCTGGTTAATTTATAATGAATTTCCAAAGTCGGAACAGGGAATCCAGAAATCTCTCTGGCCCTGTTTCACAAGAGTTTAATTATCTCCTAAAATACAGCTCATATGGTCGTTTCGTTTCTTCTATATGAAAATAGGCTCATCGAGATTCGATTACATAATTTATTCATTGATTAATTCCACTCCTACTATTTTTTGTGATTTTTCAATCTCACGTCACTGCTGCTGCCAGCATCTGTTACTAAAGCAACTATGCCTATTTCGTGATTTCTCCTTGATCTAACTAGTAATTCATCATACATATCACAAATTATGATCATGACTAGCCATGCCAAAGGCTAATCATTGTCAAACATCTCCCTACTACACTATTGCCATGTCATGAATTTTAACACCAAAAATAATCAACCATGACATATGGCATAAAAATCGAATTACCAAGACTTACGACCTAACATTATAGAACCAAATCCAACCGAACATTTATGCCATTTTCGCATGGCTAAAAGTTTACATACCAAATTTCAACAAAACATATTAGCCTATACATGCCGAAATGTTCTCCTAGACCGACTAAAAAGAAGATACCAAAAGTTTCTAGCCGGTGTGATGACTTCGATGACGGCCCGATCACGCAAAAAGAGACGAGTCCAAGAAACCTAAAATAGGTGACAAGGAAACACCGAGTGAGTATATAACTCAGTAAGTCATAAGCAATGCACTACCATCCATTAATAACATTATCACAAGAGGAAACAAAATGGAACGAGGCTAGTTACTCCATCCATACCGAACCATACCATAGTTCCTTAGACCTATCGGTTCAATCTCATACCAAGTCATGCATTCACATTCCATATACTAATCAATAGGATATTTGAGGCATTTTCATACATCATTTTATTTTCGTTACAATCACACAACTAAACGACCTTTCACCTATTCCACGATAAATCTTATGTACGTGACTTCAATTATAATTGTCACATAGGTTCAAACTTACCAAGCTCAACTCCAAATATAAACATAGCGCCTATTAGCCATGAACTCAAGGTACTTACCCGATCCGCTGTCCGTGATCAACTCAATAATGTCGCACACTTAGTGTCCATAGTGATTCAAAAATATATATTAAGTCCGCACACTCAGTGCTATATAATCAACTCGCACACTTAGTGCTATATAATCAAACTCGCACACTTAGTGCTGTACAATTTAAACCCGCACACTTAGTGCCAATCTCATGATCATAAATGTTTATACCCGCACACTTAGTGCCGAGATCAACAACTCAATACATCTCACCTCTTTTCTTTTCATTCAACACTTTCATCACCACATGCATACATGTATATAAATTTATCATTCCATTCGGCATAATTACATAGACATTATGTCTATTTAGATCAATACAAAATATATGCTTGGTGACTTACCTTATGTTGGGTAAAATAATTCCAAGTCGGCTACTCGATGACCTTCGATTTCCCCTTGTTGGACGCCTCTCCTTTAGGATCTTGAGCTTAAACAAATAAATTAACTCATTCAACCGCTTTGCTACATATATTGGTATTCACATTTTAATGATTTTATGACATACGGAACGGCATGGTAAAATTTTTATCTTGCTACCTCATGTTCTTAGCTATTCGGCTAATAACCTTATGCAATTACCATACTTTCAATAATCTAATCACACATGCATATGCATACTTGGACATTCGGCAATCACCTTGCTAATTTTAAACTCAACATCACATAAGCTCCCAAGTGATGGCCGAATATGTATATCTATACTATCACCTATAATTCATCAAATCACAAAATTTCATCTCATGAACACTCGACCCATTTTTACCCCATATGGCCGAATGTGTAAGATTAAATTCAACACCACCGATGTACTTAATTAGGTGGCCAAATATACCAAGTTAGACTTGACATTATACGTCACAAGAACTCTAATTTAATTTGTCAATTGCTTGGCCAAGAACTCACAAGTGCCTTATCTACAACCTATTCGGCCTTACTACTTAAACTTAGCCTTTCATACACTTATCTCTATTGTTTTAGAAGGCCGAATCCTTATGTGTTCCAACATCTAGCTTACTCAATTCAACACATCAAAACGACATTTAGGCCGATTTTGCTAGCACACAAGCCTTTGACCGAATGTCCTTGACCTCTAGTCACCTAAATTTTTATTCTTTAAAACTCATCCAAGACCACATTCGGCACCTCCAACCAATAATTTAGATATTCTCAAGTTCATTCACAAGTACAATTATATATCACGTTAAGCATTAATCATTTTGCAACATGAATTCTATAGCATGGCCGAATACTCAAGCATATACACACATAACAACAAGAACTCAATGACACAAAAATCTCCTTTCCAAAGTACATATATACCCATACATACAGCAACTTCCATTCTTTTCTCCCAACAATGAATCCATGAATTTTGCCATGGGTTAACTAGATTATACCCATATCAACTAAATCTCAGTATCAATTAGAATAAAAATCACAACGCATACCTTTCCATTGAAATAGCCATGGCCGAATGCCTTGGTTTCCTTTGTTTCAATCTTTCCTTTCTCAATTTCAGCAAATGAAGAAGATGGAAGATGAGCCTTCCTTCACCTTTGTTTTCTTTACTCACGGCAATTGTAACAAGGAAAAGGATGAACACTCCTTCTTCCTCCCTTATTTTATTCATCTTTTTCCTTTTTTAATTCCTTTCTTTAATTTATTCTAATTTACTTACCAATATTAAATAACAAACAACATAAACTTGGAGGAATGGAACCATGCTTGGCCGGCCACTTAACATGAATTGGGCACTTTGACATGCAAACCCAAACTTTCCTATTTTAATACTATTTGGTCCTTACTTATTTACCTATCATAATTTTCTAAGTCTCTCAACTAGATCCTTTCAAGCAAAATTCACATTCCTAAGATAAAATTAAATCATCAAATTTTTATACAAGTACTATCACACATATAAGATATGCAAATAAAATTTTAACTAAATTCAAAACCGAGTCCCGAAACCACATTCCGACTAGGGTCAAATTAGGGCTGTCACATTCTACCCCTTTTCTACAACTTTTACAAAATAGTCCTTAATGCCCTTTTCATGAAAAACTACTTAGTAAAAGTTGTTTACCCATCCTTTAAACTCTCATATCCCTCCATAAATCATCAAAACATATGCTTCTCATGCATGGGTAAATTTCTAAACATGAACCTTAGCATGAAATATAGGTATAAATAGAGAGAGTAAGTTACCAAGATTTCAAAAATACGAAGAACATTAAAAACGGGGCTTAAGAGCACTTACTATTAAGCTTGGAAAGCTTGAAAACCCTAGCTATGGAGAACCTTAATTTTTGGCAGCAAAATGGAGAAAATGAGATGATTTTTGTCTTAATTTCCCTTTTTATTTCATGAATATACCAAATGACCAAAATGCCCCTAATGCCTTTCCTTCAAATTTTTTCCATACAACCCCTTTTTTTTCCAAAAACCTAGAAATTGAGAAAATTAATCTTTAAGACCTCCTAATTAATAATCCAAAGCAATTTCATACAAATTACTTCTAGAACATAAATTTTGCAAATTATTCAATTTGGTCCCTAATCTCCAATGGGACACCTTATACATGAATTTCTTTATGAAACTTTAACACCTGCATATATTCATATTATAAACCTCATAACAATCATACAATCAATATTTTAACATCAAATTTGTGGCCCCGAAACCACTATTTCGACTAGGCCCTATTTTGGGATGTTACAGTATAAGCTTAAATAGAAGAAGTTATGAAGTTCATAAATAAGGTTATAATTGAAAATGTGAAAGGTTTGTAAGTTAATGAACTACATGTTATATGTTCAAATTGATGATTTGTATATTTATGTTAAGATTGAGTTTATTTCATACTAGCTTACTAATCTATAAAGTTTACTTTGTTTTTTTCCCATGTTTTATAGTGAATTCAAAGCTAGTTCGGATTCGAGGATCGTCAGAAACTTCATCACAATATCCATCTATCAACTTGGTACTTTTGAGCTTGTGTTTTGGTCATATGGCATGTATAGGAATATGGTCATTTTGATATGTATTTTGGTAGTGAATTTTGTCATTTGAATTGGCTTGTGAATTGCTATGTTTTGGTTTGTATATATATGGCCATGAGATTTGGCTTAATTTTGTTGTTTTGGATGTATATATATATGTGAAAATGGTCTATGATGTGGTTTATAATTGCTTGCAAATGGTTTGTGGTAGTTTAGCATTTAAGGTAGCTAATGGTTGGAAATGGTTATTGTATGTTTGTGATTTTAGGCAAGGTAAAATGTTTGGTTGAAGTAATGCTTATAAGTGTTTTGTGACTAATGTGTATAGAGAATGGGAGTTTTGAATGTGCATGAATTATGTTTGAACTGGTTGATTTGAAATGCTTATTGATGTTATGTATTTGTAACACCCCAAATTTGGGCCTAGAAGTATTGGGCCTTGAGTGGGGGTCCGTAAGGAGGTTGTATATAGGTATTTAATTATGCAATGAAATGAAACAATTAAATGTTTGCTTTAGTGGTTAATGGCTTTGAGAAGTGTTGGAGAAATCTTGGGTTCAAACTTGGGCTTTAGCAAAAATTTTGGTATTAAGTGAAAAAAAACTGGATGCTTGGATGAGGGCCTTTTAAATTATTGTGTTAAATAAATGACAAAAGGAGCAATGTGGTCTAGTGGAAGTGGCGTAATTAAGGTTGTATGGGAGCCTGGGTTCAAGCCTTGGCTCTTGCAATTTATTCTGTTTTTTTTAAGGGAACCTGGACTTTGGCCTTTAGACCTTATAATTAATTGGGGATAAAATATGACATAAAAAGAGCCTGTGGTGAAGTGGCAAGGTGGCGTCATAGAGTTGGCAAGGAGGTCCAGGGTTTGAAACTCATGGCAATCAAAAAGTATTTATTTTGCTAACAAGGGGCGGCAAGAGTTGGTTTTGAATTTAAACTCTGATGTTGGAAGGATCCCACATCGGGAAGCTAACATAAGAGTGGATGCGAAGCTGGCTTTAAATAGAGAGAACCATGAGGAGAGTAAAGGTACCTTTCTTGGCTGATCCCTTTCGCTGTATGACGTGCTCGTTTGGGTTGGGCGTTGGCTAAGAGTGCTCAGAGCGTGGATTAACTCTAGTCTCCTATCAGGTGTGTATTTCTCACTACTCTAGTTGTAGGATGGCTACTTGGGGCCGCGATGGGCCGAAATGGGCCATGTGGGCCCAATGGGCCTACGAGCCCAATTGGATAAGTTGTTTGATTGTATAGTAAATATTGGACTAGGTTAGGTGAATCTTATATTTGTGGCTAGATTTGGGCTAAAAGGGCCACACGAGCGTGTAGGCCCATTTGGGCCGAGAATGGGCTTTAGGGTCATTCGTATTGTTATCCCTATTTAGAATACTTTAGTTTACCAATTACAGAAATGCCCTCGACTTGTAAAATTACCAAAGTACCGTCGATTTATATAATCACTATTTTACCCTCGATTTACAAAATTACCGTTTTATCCTCGATTGTGGAATTACTGAAATACTCCTATAGGGTAGAATTACCAAAATACCCCTAGTTTGTAAAAATACCAAAATACCACTGGTTTGTGAAATTACCGAAATACCCTCAATTTGTAAAATTACCAAAATACCCCTGATTTATAAAATTACAGAAATACCCTTGACTTTCTAAAAATTATAGAAATACCATTGGTTTACAAAATTACTAAAATACCCTTGGTTTGTAGATTTACCAAAACACCCTTGTAGGATGAAATGACTAAAATACCCCTAATAGGTAAAAAGACCGTAAAGCCCCTGTAGGGGAAAGTGACCGTAATACCCCTGTATGGTAAAATGACGAATATGCCCTTATGTTCTGTATGACTGATGTGCTTAGGATTTACATATATTGATATTGAATTAGTTAAGTTTGAGTGATAGGTGGTGGTTATCGTAGGTGATTGATTTTGGAAATGTTTCAACTTCAACCCATAACAGGTGTGTAATAACCCTCGCAATAGCTTAGATTAATATTCGCCGAAAAGTCGAAATGCTAAAATTTCGGCATTTCAGGAACTTGTGATTTTGCCTTTGCTTAATGATGCGATAGATACGATATGATCGGTGTTTGGATTGATGGAGCAGGTAAGAGCGCAATTTTGTGCACGATGGTAAGTTGGGCCTCAATGGGCTGGAATCGGGCCCAATGGGCTTTCGGTCCCATTTGGGTAAAACTGATAGAAAATGGAATCTAGAAAAGTTGCATGTTGACACGGTTAGTACTATTGTAAAATTTGGATTAAGTAGGCTTAGTGGGCTAAATCAGCATTCGTAGGGCCCATTAGGGGTTTTGGGCCCAAAAGCCTGAATCTGATAAAGTGGGTTAAAGATCATTGTTTAAACACTCGGAAATATTGATAATTGTTAATGAACATGGAAAACCCTGATATTTGGTAAAATTATGAAATTACCCTTATAATATGAAAAATGACTGTTTTGCCCTTGTGGGCAAGTGACTGACTTAGACTGTGTGGTTGATGGATTTGATTGTGAATATATGTTGGTGATATGAATGACTTGACTGTGATTGTTTGATTCAAATATGGGCATGACATTCTGCATACATGACATGTTGCATGGGTTGGATTTTATAAATGGAGGAAGTGCTAAAAGGGCTATGCCTCAGTTTACCGAAAAGGGCTATGCCTCAGTTTACCGAAAAGGGCTTTGCCCCAGTTTATCAAAAAGGGCTTTGCCCCAGTTATTAAAAGAGGCTAGGCCTCCAGTTATATGATAAAGCAACTATGCTGCCAGTGGAGAGTTTGGTTGGGTGGGTTGAGTTATTCCCCACATGGTGTGTTGGTTGGTACGGGTGGAGAGTAGCGGATGGTGGGTTGAGTAGTCTCCCCAAATGGGCTTGCATACATTCATTGATATTACATGTGATATTGAAATGGGCCTATGGGCCATACCGCTTACAATAAAGGCTTCGGCCAGTGATATGATTTATGAAAAGGCTTCGGCCCAGTGATATGATTTATGAAAAGGCTTCGGCCCAGTATATGTCAAGATTGAATTAGGGCTTAGGCCCATACTGCTACTGTTTAAGGGCTAAGGCCCAGACTATACTGTTATTGAATAGGGCTTTGGCCCAGATTGTACTGACACTGTGTTATTCACTGTTTGTTTGTTGTTTGGGATTACACACTGAGTTTTCGTAAACTCACCCGTTTCTAACTGTGTAGGTAATCCCTAAGCTTAGATGGTTTGGAGCTACGAGGGACTCGGAGATAGCCACACTACTGTTTCTGTTTCTTTTAATTGCAATTAGATTTCGTTTTGGGTTTTTTTTATGTAATAAGGCCGTTGGTGGGATTTAAGTTTTAATTTGGATTGTGATTTCTTATACTAAACTACTAGTCTAGGAAAACTCAAGATTTCAAAATGGCATGATTTTTCTAAGGAATACGAGCTTCCAACAACAAAGTTTTCAAAATGCTTCCGCGATTTTAAATGACGTAATATACCAAAGGCAAACAAATTGGTAAACGTTTTGATGGGAACTGTGGTTTAATAATAAATTTAGATTCAGTAATGGATTTTCACCGGAAAGATCAAATTTGAAAAATGGTTTGATGTGACGCACCAGATTCGGCCATAACATCTAGGTCGAGTTTGGGCTGTTACAGTATTGGTGCGTTTGAGTTTGATGTAGGTGAGCATAAGTTTTGGTAGTGAAATGGCTTGGTAAATAGCCTATTTTTGTTCACACGGGCAGAGATACGGCGTGTGTCTCAGCCGTGTGTGATACACGGTCATGTACACGGCCGTATGTCCCCTGATGATGAAATTAAAAACAAGTCAGTATGCTCTACACGGCCTCACACATGGGCGTGTGACTTGGCCATGTGCCATAACTCAGTATACCCTGCAGGTTTGGCATGGCCTAGCACACAGCCTGGCACACAGGCGTGAGTGTTGGTCGTGTGACCCAAGTCAGAGAGTTACACAGGGTTAGACACAGGCTGGTACGCGGCCATATGCTTCCATTTCAAATGTCCACACGGCTTGTGACACAGGCATGGCTGTTGCCCGTGTGAGACACACGGTCGGGCCACACGGGTGTGTGTCCCCTATATTTGAGAAAATGTTCTAAGTGTTCTAGGAGTTTTCAAAGTTATCAGTCTAGTCCCGAATCACTTCTAAATCATGTTTAGGGTCTCGTAGGCTCGTATTAGAGACATTTTGATTGAGATTGAATGATGATTGCATGAAATGTGATAATGTATGCAAAGTGAATGTTTAATTGTTTTACAAATTCGGTAATGCTCTGTAACCCTATTCTGGCATTGAATATGGGTGAGGGGTGTTACATCTTGCAACTGTTCCTTCAATTCTTTAAGTTCTACTGTTGCCATTTTGCAAGCGTGCATGATATATAGGTTGTCCTTAGTTCTAACTCAACCAAGAACTCTATCTCCCTCTCAGGGTGCATACCAGGAAGTTCCTTGGGAAATACATCCAAAAATCTCTTATGACAAGCATTCGATTGATCTCGCTTCTAGATTTGGCCATATTCATGATATATGCTAGATAGGCATCTGTCCCCTGAATAATCATTTTCCTGGTAGACAACACAAAAATGATTCTATTCGCCTGCTCTAACTATTTACAAGACACCATTATCTCCTTTCCCTCAGCACTTGCTAGACATACACTTCTAGTTCGACAGTTAACCATCGCATTATGCCTGGTCAGCCAATCTAATCCCAAAATAGTGTCGAACTCATGGAAGCTTAGAACAGCAAGTTCACCAAAAATACATGCTTGCCAATAGCCAAAGGACAATCCTTTATTAACTTATTTACTACCATACTTTGATCCAAATAGTTCTTTTCCAATACATTCATTTTCAAAATATTCTATCTCAAACCTAAGGCCCCAAATAACCTTAGTGCAAATATAAGAATGTGTGGAACTAGAATCAATTAAAGCATAAATATTATTGCCAAGGAAATAAAAATTACCAGTTATGACCTTGATAGGTCTGCGTCTTCCTTAGCCTTCATTACGTAGGCTTGAGTTGATACGTCAGGGCTTGTGCTACCAAATTTCTTTCTTTGGGATCCTTGAACTTAACTAGACTTAGTCACCATATCTAATATATTCTCATGGTGAAATTTTTGGGGACTTTTAATATATTGTTCAGTACTAAACTTGGACTTGGAAGGGCAGTCTCGAACCAAGTGGTCCTTGGACCCACATCCAAAGTAGGCTCCTAGTTTCTTCCTGCACTTACCATAGTGACTTCTTCCATAGTAATCACATTCAGCTTTCACCATTCTAAAACAACTAGAACTAGCCACATACACAATTAACTTGCTAAATCCTTCACGATTAGAATCGGTGAAATGAGAATCATTCCTTGAAGCTAAGAAGGTGTGATGCTTTGGTTTCTTAAAATTGAAGGGATGAGGAGGGCTCGTTTTTCCTCTTTTCATTTTGTCTCTCTCAAATCTTTTTATTAAATATTTGATAAGTGAATCCATCTTGGGGGCTTTGGCCGTCATTTCTACCAAATTTCTGCATTCAGAGGCCACTATTAAGGCACAAAGAAAGGCCCTTACATTTTTCACACGGACATACCAAAATAGACTATTGACAACAACTTCTGCTTCACTTGCACAAATATTTCATTTTCACAGGGTAGGTATACTTACCTTAAAAAAAACATGAATGAAAACGTACACACACATGGAGTAAGAAAGAACTCACCAGAAAAGTGCAGCTAGGTTACACAATTGGACCCTTGCCCTTATTCGAGAGCCTTCGAAAGTATCTTAAGGTATAATATAAAAATTTAGGGTATGTTTGTTTACATGTAAAAGGTTTTATAAAAAATATTTTCTACATATTTCTATATCTGTTTCATAGAAAACAACATGGTTAACAAAAAATGACTTATAGGTCAACGTAAAATAAACCCATTTTTCTGTAAAATGACTTACCTTTTTTAAAAGCGTAAGTCATTTTCCGGAAAAGAGTTTATCTATAGTTAATTTTATTTTATATAAAAATTAACTTAAATCAATCTTAATATTATTATCTTGATAATAAATTATATTTTTATTTTCAAAAATATTAAAAATATTAATATAAAATATTATATTTTTTAATATTATTAAACATATATATATTTTATTATTTATATTTAGTCATTTAATAAATTATTAATAGAATTTGTTGTTTTAATAAATTTTTAATATTTTAATTTTACTTTAATAATAAATTTTAAAAATAATAATTTTAAATAGTATTCTTCACATATTTTTGAAAATATTCAATATTAATATTTTAATAATAAATATTTATTACAATTATAAATATATTAATAATAAATGTTTTGTATTATAAATGTTAAAATATGTCATAAGTCTATGTGCTCTTCACAAATTTGCAATTTAATCTTTGCACTTTTATTTTCAAGAATTTAGTTGCTCTAATTGTCAGATTTGAAAATCAAGTCTAATTGTTGACATTGTTATTTTTTTTTTCAATTTTGTTGATGTCACATTTTTAAATAGAAAATACTCACTTGGTAGTCATGTAACTAAAAAATGGCATTGTAATGAGCCTAAATTTAACAAAATATTTGTAATATATGCAAAAACAATGTAAAATATAAATTTATAAAGATAAAATAAATTCGATTAAACAATGAAAATATAATAAAATTTTATAAAGATAAAATAAATTCAATTAAACAATGAAAATATAAGAAAATCTCAAATGTATGTTTATTTCATTGAAAATAGCTTTTATGAAATATTTTGAAGAAATATTTCAAACAACAAAAAATATTTTACACAGATTCATCCAAACACCAGCAAATATTAACTTTTTCAGGAAAGTAAATCATTTTCCAGAAATCATTTTTCAGAAGCCATTTTCAGTGAAACAAATAGACCCTTCACATTTTTAGATCATTTTAATAGAAAATTATGCTAGTTACAAGAATATTAACATGAAACCCAGAATCTTGAAGTTTCCTTCATTACAATTGAATCTAACCTTAAAGCATGAAACCCTAAGGCCTCATAAATAACCATGAAATAAGCTGAGTTTCATCGATTTCTTTACCGAGTGCTAACAATGATGGAGTTGGCTAAGTTGTAACTCTTGAAAGGAGTTATATTTCAAGCCCTAAGACTTAGTTAATTGCCTGCACTTAAGTGTTGTTAGTTGTTGCTTACATTTAAGTGATGTTAGTTGTATTTTAGGATACTGCATTGGCACTTTTAAAGCATTGCATTGAAAAGCTTGGATTGCGCTTAATTGTGATCACATGTTGCTTTTAACCAGTTGTGGGAGGGATTTGTTTGACGATTGTTTGGTAAGTGTAGAGTGTAGAGAAAAGGTTTATGGTTTTTTGTGGCAAAGTATGGACAGTTTGGAAACACAAAATTCGTGGCAATGCCGAAAAGATACCTAGTCAGCACATAACGTGTACCGCTTTTGGCCCCACATGTATGTGTACCAGATATATCTACCTGACAAAAGAGGAAGAATCATGGGCTGATGGACTACCCTAGAAGGTGAAACTTATAAAATCCAAGTAGGGAACCCTAATTAGATGGAGGTTTGGAGATGAAACAGAGTAACCTTGAGCAACCGAAAATAGACTGGGACAACAGCCTTGGATAAAATAGAAAATAACGAGTAGGGGCCAAGAACAAGGGTAGCAGAAGAAGAAGAAAACATCTGCAATCATCTTGGGAAATTGCAAGGCATTGCGCTACCTATGTGAGAGCTGGATAGGCAAAAGTTGTCATCTCAGATTTCCTCATTGTTTCTTATTGTGCTTTTTTTAAAGATTATCAATTATTGATGATGTTGGTTAATGTATTAAACTCAAACTTGATTTTCCCAACCATGAGCTAAATCTCTTAGGCTCAAGATTGCTATTTCTATTAATGTTTAAAATTTAAGTTTGGTTTTTGGTTTGTTCTATTATTTTATTCAATGGTATTTCATGTTATATACAGAATGTACATTGAAAAATGTGTAGTAGGTTTACAAAGACAACTTAATTCTAATAGGTTTAGGTTAACTGGATAGGAGTTGGATAATATGAGTGAATGATTAATCACTTATTCGTGGCAACCTCTAGACATAAAGTCTTGCCTCATGCAAAAGAAGGTAAAAAGTATTAGTGGTAGCAAGACTAAAAGCCTATACGCATATAGTGACCAAGGGGAGGTAACCCAAGGTCTTGCTCTTGAGAAAAGTAGAATACTATAGAAACCTATCGAGCAATAGAATATTCTGACTTTACTGTAGTATTAATAGGCAGTGAAGGTAGATTCATTAGCAATCCCAGTAGTCCTAATTAACATTGTAGTTCCTCAACCCTTTTTCGTAGTGATTTTACCATGGCAATCTTATTCGGATTACTTGTTTTGTTTTGCACAGTTTATACATCAACATTCTCTCATTTTGCCACTGTATTCTTATTCTTATTCTTTTTCTTTAGTATTAATCGAATTTTACTATAATAACTAAACCAAATTATGCCTATCTAATCCCTGTGGAGATGATCTCACTCATCACTTTATTACTTGTTCGACGTGTACACTTGCATATCAATTATGGAACTAAAAAAAATTTGGCGTTGTTGCCAGGGATTGGCAATTGGTGAAATTTGGTTTTGTTATTTTTATTTTATTTCATTAGTTTTGTCTAACTTAGTTGTTTCTTAATTTCTACAGGTTTCCCATTAGTGCATGAGTAGAGGTATTCTTGTTAGTGAAGAGTATCCTTTTGACTAGAGATTGAGAGAACTTTGTTAAGAAGGAGAAGAGAATTATGTAATATAGCTTGGGAAGGGAACAATCCTATTTTGAATGATCAATTAAATCCTAATGGTTAGAATGTTAATCATACTATTCATCATGTGATAGATGACATAGATAGGTCAATTCGAGAGCATGTAGCTCCCATTTTGGATGACCTGAATCTAGGGATAGTCAGGCCACACATACAAGCTCAGCATTTTGAGTTGAAATCGGTAATGTTTCAGATGCTGCAAATAGTTGGAGAGTTAGATGGGTTGCCAACTGAAGATCCGAGACTACATTTGAGACTTTTTCTAGAAGTCTGTGATTCGTTTCGATAATAGGGTGTTCTTAAAGACGCATTATGACTCAAACTGTTCCCCTATTTCTTGAGAGATTGTGCAAGAGCGTGGCTTAATGCTTTGTAGTCGAGAACAGTAACATCATGGAATGACCTTTTCCAGAGGATTTTACTATGGTATAATCTGCTAAACATGAATGCCAGGCTCAGAAATGACATAACATCTTTTCAGTAATCTGAGAATGAAACACTGTACGAAACCTAGGAGAGATTTAAGGAATTGCTTAGGAAATGTCCTATGCATGGTTTCCAACACTGGACTCAGATGGATATGCTTTATAATGGGCTGAACATACAAGGATGGTAGTTGATGCATTTGCTAATGGTACTTTGTTGGATAAATCCTACAATGAAGCATAGGAAATTTTGGAAAAGATTACCAACAATGATTATCAGTATCCTACCACGCAAGTTGGGAATGGTAGGAGAGTTGCTAGCACCATTACTTCATTGACAACACATGTATCTTCTCTAGCTAATATGATCAAGAAAATAAGGAAGCTAGCTACAGTTTGAGAGTTGAAATCAGTCAAGTCATCTTATGTTCATTGTGGTGAAGATTATGAGTTTGATAAATGTCCATCAAACCCAACATTTTTTTACTACATGGGTAACTTTAACTGGAATAATAATTGTGACACCTCAAATTGATCGAGACGGACTGACCTAAATTCGAAGCGTTACATTAGCCACTAAGTGATTCTCTGGCTAACAACCATCCAAGACACACCCTGACCTTATAATGCCTCAATCATATTTGAATTTTAGTTATTTATTAACGCAAAAGCAAATCATGAGCCAATTTTAAATTTTTCCTAGGTAATTTAATCTAAGGGCATTTTCTTTATTTTACCACCTATGGTAAAACTAACCCGATTTTAGATCTAAATGTTTAAAAACCTTCTTTTAATCTGCATTATGCAAGCCTAAAAATTTCAGCTTAAACTGAGTTCATTTGTTGTGCCTAATTTAATTTTTACTATTAGGGGTTAAATTGTAATAAACACCAACTATCAAGACCTATTCCAAATTACAAATTAAGTGTGTTTCTATTGATACCAATCCTAAATTATTACCAAGTTTCCTTATCATTTAGGGATCTAATTAGACTAATAAAATTTCATGACTAAATCGTAACTTAAACAAATTAGAATACCAATTTAAAAAGATAAAAATTCAAACCCCCAAAAACCCACATGACCGTGTCCCCTAGGCCGTGTGCCGTTAAATGACCATGTTCGTGTTACAAAAAACTTTTTGGTAGATGGCACACGCTCGTGTGGAAATCCTACACGCCTGTTTATGATAGCTCCTATAACGCCCCGAATTTGGGCCTAGAAGTATTAGGTTTGAGCAAGGGTACAGTTAGGAGACTGTACATAAATATTTAATTGTGCAAGGAAATGACACAATTAACTGTTTGGCTTAGTGGTTGTGTGCTCTGGAAGTGTCTAGGAAGTCATGGGTTTAAGTCCTGGCTTCCACGAAATTTTGGTTTTTAAGGATAAAACCCCTATCTTTGGTCAGTAGGGTTATAAATAAAATTTGGTAAGGTATGACACAAAAAGCCTAGTGATCTAGTGGATGTAGCATGTGGATGGTTCCCTTGAGGTCTAAGGTTCAAGTCATGGCAAGGTAAAATGAGTATTTATTTTCCTCTCTTTCCATGTGAGAAGTAGAAGCTGACTAGAACTCTGTAGGTAGGATGTTTGAATCGGTCAACTGAGAAATTCTAGGAGTAGAATTGGGGATGTGGATAGGGAGTTGATTGGTTAGAGTGAATTTAGGAGAATTTTGAGGGATTTTGAATGGAAGGAGGATTTGTGGCCGAATAGGGTATTAATCACTCAGGATTTCGGCTATAGGTAAGTTGTGGGCACTTCATTTTAGGTTTTTTTTGGCAAATTGTGATGCTTTTCACTCTTCACTTTAGAAGCCGAGCTTTAATTTTCTTTTCGTACATCTTTTGGCAAGGGATTCGATTCTTCTTTCCTCCCTTTCCAGTCTGTCGAATAGGCCTACTACCCTAACCACTATTTCGGTTTTGAATAGGTACTTCTTGAATCCATTTTGCCTTTTTTTCACTCATTCTATTCCTCCTTGGCCAAATATACTCTTTCTCTCTCTGACTCCAACATTACCCTCTTGACCGAATACCTCTGGCATTTGTGGTCGTACTTCTCTTCCTCCACTCTCAATCGTGCTATTTTTTTCTGCTTAAACTGAATATCTCTTATGTTACCTGGGTAGTGTCTGGATTGGAGTTAAGGCTGATTTTTGGTTAGTCTTTTCTTCTTTTAGGTTTCTGATTTCCTTTTCTTCTATGAGCCAAATATATCCTACTCATTCACCCTTATTCTAGCTTATGGTTGGCACTTAACTCTGTGGTTGCCGAATGTTGCTAGGGGCGCGATCTCTATAGCCAAGGTGGTTAGGCCGATTGTCCTTTCTTAGTGAATAATCCTGTCGATTCATGGTAAGTACTTTAGGTAGTATTTATTTACAAGGGATTATAACTTCTGATGAATCTATTAGAGTGTTCTCAATACTTTGGTTTGGATTTCCCACGAATATGACTAATGGTGGATCTTTGTGAATCTAGGTGCTTTGATCTCGGAAGGGTCCGTCAGCAGCTTCATAACAAATGTGTAATTGTACACCCAATTTTGCTACTGTCAAAACGTTGGATAAATATGTGTATTCACACACTGAATAGACTGTAGAACGACAAAAGTCGAAGAGCCGAAAAGCTGAAAGAATGGCCTTTTGACCACATGGTGTGCGAATGCACATTTGGTAAGCTAAGCCCACGAATCATGGGCGTAAGACTGGAGAGGCCACCATGAGCGTTCTCATGGGCTGAGGTTGTTTTGGGCCTCGATGGGCCGTGTGGGCCCAATGGGCTCGTGGGCTCCACACAAGTAAAATCAACGGTACGTGGTAATTACTGACTTGGACCGTGTAGTTCGCATGGCCGTGGTAAATTTTGGCTAAATGGGCCACATGAGTGTGTAGGCCCACTTGGGCTGAGTAGTGGGACTTGGGCCCATTTACACCGTTATTATCATTTAGGTTATCTGTGTCGCTCGAGGCGACTGTAAACCTTCGAAGAGGTCGTTATCTGAGCTGAAACCCCAAAATAGGTAAAATGATCGTAATAACCCTGTAGGGTAAAATGACCGTAATGACCCTGTAGGGTAAAATGACCGTAATACCCCTGTAGGGTAAAATGACCGTAATACCCATGTAGTGTAAAATGACCGTAATGCTCCTATTGGGTAAAATGATTGTAATGCCCTTGTAGGGTAAAATGATCGTAATGCCCTTGTAGGGTAAAATGATCGTAATACCCCTGTAGGGTAAAATGACCGTAATGACCCTATAGGGTAAAATGACCGTAATGACCCTATAGGGTAAAATGACCGTAATGCCCCTGTAGGGTAAAATACCATAATGCCCCTATAGGGTAAAATGACCGTAATGCCCTTGTAGGGTAAAATAACCGTAATGGCCCTGTAGGATAAAATGACTATAATGACTATAATGCCCCTGTAGGGTAAAATGACGATTATGTCCTTATGTTCCGTATGACTGATGTGCTTATGATTTACATACATGATTGTACTGAGTATGACCTTGCATACACGTAATATTTATGACATGACATACTGCATGGGGTTGGGATTTTGATATGGAGGAAGTATTGTACTAGTGACTATGTCACATTCACTGTTACTATTGGCTATGCCACAATTACTAATACTGGTGGCTTTGCCACATTTATTGTTTGAGGCAGCTATGCTGCATTATTATTACTAGCAGCTTTGCTGCGATATTGGTGTGTTGGCTGGGTGGATCGATTTATATCCCCACATGGTGTGTTGGTTGGTATGGGTGGTGTGCTGGGTGGATTTTGGGTGGGATGCATAATTGCATTACACTGTACTGATACTGTATTGGGCTTAGGCCCACACTCTTACTTATAGGGCTAAGGCCCAGACTGTACTGTTACAGAATAGGGCTCAGGCCCAGACTGTTACTGCATGCATTATTTACTGTTTGACTGATAGTGGATTACAACCTGAGTTTTCGTAAACTCACCCTTTCTTTTAACTGTGCAAGTAATCCTCAGCCTTAGAATGTTTGGAGCCGCAAGGGACTCGGAGATGGTCACACGATTGCAGATGTTCTACTTTTGACTTTATTTATTTAAATTTCATATTGGGTTTTTGATTATGTCATAAGGTCATTTGTGGTTTTAACTTTTATTTTGGCTTTGATATCTTACCCTAAACTACTAGATTAGGAAAAGATAAGTTTTCAAAATAATAACTATTTTCAAGGAAAACACACATTTAAACTTCAAGGTTTTTAAAAGCTTCCACGATTTTATTCAGTTTAAGGAATCAACGGTGATAAATATGGAAATCGTTTTGACAAATTGATTTCAATTAGTAACAACTTAATTTGCAAAATTTTCTCAGGCAATGAAAACTAAAAGGGTTTTAACTTAAATTCGAATTCTTAACGACAAGTCCTATTTTTGAAAAGCACTTCGATTTGACACGCCAGATTCAACCATAACGTCTAGGCCAGGTTTGGGGTGTTACAGCTCCAATTTCCACACACCCGTGAAAGTTGCCCACATGCCTGTGTGCAACCCCTCACACGCCCATGTGAAAATCACCGCACCTATTTTTGTGAAAAACTCATTTAAAATCCCGAATTTGCCTATTTTAAAGACCAATTAAACCCAATTTAACTACGATTAATTAAGATATATATTTACATACACCTTCAATTGAATTTATGGACATCAATTAAGCCTTAATTAAATAGAATTAAGCAATCAATTTCATGCATAACAAACACCGAATAAATCAAACAAGTGACGTACTTTAGTCGCTAGTAAACCACTCCATAGAAGCTTCAATTAATCCATCGTTAGTATAAATTTCATGCTTCACACACCATGTTATCAATCACCGTGTTACCAAGCAACAATACACTGTAATTCAATCAATAATTAAACTTAAACATGCCTCAAAAATATTATAAAACCCTCCAAGATAAATGTCCAAAGTCCAAAGTCCAATTACAACCAAAATAAAACTAACTCCCGGGAGTTCCACAATTCCCAACTACAGTCTTTAAAATGTGTAATTAAGTCTTTACCAAGCCTAAATCTCTTGGAACTTTCTTGCCCGGCTCTTCAACTCCTCAACCCCGACGAATATCTGCACGAATTGTAAGGATGTGAGCTTTAAAAAGCTCAATGAATATTAATAAAAATGACAAGTAAATTAACATACAATTCATGCTTAATTCATAACCAATCAATCACCAATTGTTAGCCAAAAACAATTAAACATGTCAATTTAATTTCCATAAACATTTACAATACCAAAAATCAATTATTCATGGCTTACAATTATCAAATGATATAACAACAATCACACAAAAATATATTGGCATACACTTCTCATGCCTTAATCGAGTGACCATAAATTGGATAAATGGATCTTTGAACTCCTACAAATATCAAATATAGTCCAATGAGTTGAGCAGGTTGAAGCACACACTCCCTTATAGTGCCTCAAATATCCCATTGAGTGGAGACTCATGCTCAAACTCCTTATCTTCTCCAACAAATTAGCTCACCTAGAGCCATATGCTCACAATGTCACAAATAAAGGTAAGTACCCACAAATCCTATGGCATGCCAACTATATCCAATGGATCCACCATGCATGTTGCCAATATATTCAATCAAACGTAGCATATAAATTAGTCATTGATGTGCTCAATTTAATGTGACAAAATGATTATGTATAACTTGTAACATATCTATTTAGCATCCAATTAAATCAAGCAATTCATTTGCCAATTTCCCATATTCAATTACCAATTGTAACATCAACATATCATGATCAAAATTTCAATACACATACTTTAAATCATCCTTAAAATTAATCTAATTAAATAGCACAACACCACCAAAAAACTCATTTACCATTTCTTTTCAATACAACTTCAATTTTTGCACATTTAATACAAATCTTGCAAAATCAACCATTTATCCATAATTAATTAATTTTAATCATTAATTAAGGTACTAATTAAACATAATTGAGGGTCAATTTACCAAATTTCCCTTATCAACACTCACCACACAATTTTATTCTATCACAACAAGTTATCAACTAGGCAATTCCAAGCTTCAATTCTGGTTATCTTGGTCCTCTTCAAGATTCGGAGCTTCAATAGAGGTAAAGAAGACATTACCACATTTCCAAAACTATATTAAACATGAATGTTAATTAAGTATGCTAATAGAAATTCTCTCACAAAGATACCTTATCAGATTTGTAACATCAAGTCGAAAACTTGATTTGTCACAAAATCAATAACAACCCATTTTTTGTCAAATTGGAACATTGGTTTTGAGACCAAAAATATGAAGTCAAAATATTTATTTTATTATTATTTTGAGGTCTACATCATGATAGTATGATTTCATGAAAATTTTGTTAAGAAATTTTATCGTTTGTATGTTTAATTTGATAAAAAAGACTAAATCGCATAAAGTGCAAAAATTGTGTTCTAATAGCTAAAGGTGTCTAATAGCTATGGAACCTTAAATTGGAAGTCCTTAAATGGTAATTAGACCATTAGTATAATTAGTGGACAAATATGGGCATTAAATTAAGTGATTTGGTCATTAATTAATAAGGTTAAAAAGGTAAATTAATAAATAACTTAATTAAAATATAGAAAAAGGAAGTGTCATCTTCCTAAATGAAGATGAATACCAAAATTATGGCATAAGGAAGCCATTTTTAAGCTTCAACATTTGTCCAAGGCATTTTTGTCCAATTAGGTACGATTTTTGTCCCGTT
Organism: Gossypium hirsutum; assembly: GCF_007990345.1. Lineage (NCBI taxonomy): Eukaryota > Viridiplantae > Streptophyta > Magnoliopsida > Malvales > Malvaceae > Gossypium > Gossypium hirsutum. Next base: position 65,692,534 of record NC_053433.1, read on the forward strand.
TTTAATGATTTCTATGTTTTCGGAGTCATTATAGCTTAATCTAACTAGCCTAGGGACTAATTTGTGAAATTGTTAAAAGTATATGATTTTAATGTATGTTAGCTATTTTTGATGTTTGATGGATGAAAATGGATGCTTGATGATAGTTGAGCAACTTTAATAGAGGAAATTTTGATGAATTTTGTCAATTAGGGGTTAAATTGAAAAATAGAAAAATATTCATGGTTAAATTGTGAAATAAATGAAATATAGGGCTTTCTAGGAACTTAGTTAATATTTGAATAGTATGGGTATAAGTTGAATTGCATGAATTTGCATTTTTATGAACTAAGGACTAAATTGTAAAGAAGTTGAAATATTAGGGGTAAAAGTGTAAAATTTCCATAATATGAATTTTTGGACTGAATTGAATAGAACGTGTTTTAAATGAGTTAAATTTGATTATATAAATCAAGAAAAACAACGTATGGATCTAGATCGGGAGAAAATAAAGTTTTGGATTAGTCGATCCTATTCCGTCATTTTTGTGATCGAGGTAAGTTTGTATGTTAATAAGCATTAATTTAATTGTGTTTTAAATGCTTTATGATTGCATTGTTGATGAATACGACCTTACGAAAAAGTTCGACAAAGATTCGGCAATATGAAATCCCAGTTGTACCTTAGGAATAGATAGGATACAAATGACAAGTCATTAGGGGTTATTGTGTTTGGGTGCTGGCGCGTAGTTCCACTGGTGGCTGAGTTTTTCAACATGTGTTGCGGATTCTTGTTATCTTGTGCGAGCAACAACGTGTAGTTACGTCTTGACTGTCAGCTTGTGTGAGTAGACCCGTAGATAGCTCGAGAGTGAGCATTATATGCGATATGAGATTGAGATGGCTTCAGCCTTGTATTGGCACTTAGGGTGTGAGATTCCCGAGTATCTGATATTATTCCAAATGGTTCAACGGGTATATTGAAAATATGAAAGGGTAAGAGATTGATACGTGTTAGTGCAAGTATGTACGTAAATCGTATAAGCATTGAATCTATAAAGTTTGTAAGTTACATGATCTACTATGTGGAACATATATTAGCCTTATGATTAAGTTAAATTGTATTGTTTTATGATAGATAACTTAATTTGAGAATGAATGGTAAATTTTACTTATTAACTATACGAGCTTACTAAGCTTTATAAATTACTCTGTTTACTTTTCCGTGTTTTATAGTGATTTCAAAGCTTGCTCGGATTTGGGAGTCGTCAGAGATCTCATCACACTATCAAGCTGTCATTTTGTTACTTTTGGAACTTGTGTATTTGGTTATATGGCATGTATAGGTGTTGTGGTTAATATGGTCTATATGTTGGTAATGGATTTAGCCAATTAATTTGGCTTGTAAATGAAGTATGTTTTGGTTATGTGTAAAGCCATGTGATTTGACTTATTTTGGCATATTTGGATATGTATAAAAATGTGCAAATAACCGTTTGTTATGTAGTTGGTCATTGCTATGTGAATGCTTCTTGTGAATTGGTATTTTGAGTACCAAATGGTTGAATTTTGAGATATGGTATGCATGTGATTTTAGGCTAGATAATGTATATATGAAGTTAACCATTTAGGTGATTTGTGAATGTGAAATTGGTATGTTTTGACTTGGTAAAATATGATCTTATGAGCATCATAGTTGTTGATATTGGTATAGCATGATTTAGGCTTGGTTGAGATTGGTTTCAATGCCTATTGATGCTATGTTATATGCCATTTGACATGTTTAGGTTGATGCAAAGTTTGGGTGAGAAAGATAGCTTGGAAAATAGCCTATTTTTGTCCACACGGGTAGAGACACGGGCGTGCGTCTCAGGCGTGTGTGACACATGGTCAGGTGACATGGCCGTGTGTCCCCTAATGTTTATTAGAAACCAAGTCAGTATGCTCCACACGGCACAACACACGGGCATGTGACTTGGCCGTGTGGCATAAGTCATATACCCTACAATTTTCGCATGGCCTGACACACGGGCGTGTGAGGCCATTTCGAATGGTACATGAGCTAGTCACATGGGCGTGTGGTTGGCTGAGTGACCCAAGTTAGGGAGTTACACGGGGTCAGACACTGGCTGGGACACGGCCATGTGATCCAATTTCGAATGTCCACACGGCGTGTGACACAGGCGTGTGTCCTCTGTACTTTGAAAATTTTCTATGTTTTCTAAACTTGTTCCTAAGTTATCAGTTTAGTCCTGAACCACTTCTAATGTTTGTTTTGAGCATCGAGGACTCTTATTGGGGGACAATATGATTGATTGTGAATGCATTTTATTAGATATAAAAAATGTATGAGAAATGTATGATTGTTTAATTGTTAAGTCTGGTAATGCTCCGTAACCCTATTCCAGCGATGGATATAGGTTAAGAGTGCTACAAAATGGATCTTCCGGCCCTCCTAATCACTTCCAAACATCAATACTAAACCAAATACACATAAACTAAGCATCAATTTCACATTTAAATCAATTTCACAGAAATCCAGAAAATCAATTCATGAAGATGATGAAATTCGAATTTCTTCAAATTATCTCACAAATCATGTTTAATCTTGATGAATAAAACCAAAAACCTTTTAATAGATCCACTTTGAGTTGGAACATCCATTAATTTGTGGATTTTCTATCAAAATTCAAGATCCACCATTAAAGCACATTAAGCTTTTGAAGAAGATGACATTCATAAAAATCATGTAATTAACTCTCAAATCATGTAAAAATGTTTCTAATCATCATAAAAATAAGTTTAGAAATAATAATTACCTTTGTTTCGTTCTAATTCCTTTCATTGAAAATCTTGATTCAAGAATCTTAAGAAATTTCAGAATATTTTTTGCTACTTTTGAGAATAATTTTGGGTGAATTGAGAGAATATTTTGAGAATGAAAATGGTTTGATTTATTCTCTGATGATAGATCTTTAAGTATTTTGAGAATGAAAATGGTTTGATTTATTCTCTAATGATAGATCTTTAAGAACATGCAAAGAAAACAAAATTTATAGCCACCTAATATGATGTAAATGGTGTGAAAAGTAGGTCAGATGCATTGTGTTTAAAATTGAAACAACCCACTAGAATTTAAAAATTGGGGAATTTGCCTAATGGCCACTCCCACATTTCCCTTGTTTTACCCTTTAATCCTTTCCCCCCAAAATTCTGAATTTTAAGATTTATTTTTCAAATAAGTAGTCCGAAATTTCCCTTATTTTACAATTAAATCTAATTTAAATAATATTTAAATTTAACTCAAATTAACCCAAATAAGAATTATTTTAAAATTCTTTTTCAACCCAAATTAATTATTTTCACTAATAATTATTTAATTACTATAAAATTAATTTTCCAAAAATATTTTTATTTTTTCGGATTATTGTTTAATTGATTTTAGATGAAATTAACCTCCTAAATTATATTAAAAATTACTAGAGACCCCATAAATTCCTAGTTTTGCACTCGGAATCAAAAAAATATATCCGAAACTACTACACCCAGCTTAGGGATATTACAATAATCCCTATTCCAACACTTATAATCTCAGGTGAAAACAAAACCCAAAATTTGGTTGGAATAATCAAGGTACTGGGAATCCAAACACTACTGTTAGGCAGAATGCTGGGAGTGCATTGACTGGGTATAATCAACCTATGCTGTGGCAAAATGTCCAACAAGGCCAGGCATCAGCTTCATCATCAATTGAATTTCTACTAAAACAAGATATGACTAAGAATGTGTAACAGCCTGTTTGCAGTGAAATCAGAACAATTGTTTCGAGACCACAAATATGAAGTCAAAATATTTATTTTTTTTATTTTATCTCCTACAACATGATAGTAGTATTGTATAAAAATTTTGTTAAGAATTTTTACCATTTACATGCTCAATTTAATAAAAAGGACTTAATGTATAAAGTGCAAAAGTTGAGTTATACTAGCTAAAATTATTAAGTAGCTATAGAACCTTAATGTATGAGTCCCTATACGGTAATTAGATCATTTATATGATAGTAGAATATTATGGTTTGACATTTTGTGTAATTAATAATGTTTTTAAAGGTTAATTATAATTTAGCAAATAATAACAAAATAAATAAAACAAAATTAAGCTTTCATCTATATTTTCTATCTTCAACTAAATTTTGAAGAGAAAAGAAGCCACTATTGAGCTAGGGTTTAGCCACTTTGATTTCTTGATTAGGTATGCATTTTTGTCCCTTTTTTTATGATTTCTATGTTTTCGAGATCGTTGTTGCTTAATCTAGTTAGCCTGGGGACTAATTTGTGAAACTATTAAACTATTAGGGTTTTACCATTAATGCATGTATATGAGTTTTGAAGTTTGATGTTAGAAAATGGATGGTTGTTGGTAGATAAACAACTTTTGTAAAGGAATTTTTGGTGAAATTGTCAAATAGGAATTAAATTGAAAAACAAGAAATTATACATGATGAAATTGTGAAATAAATGAAATATAGGGCATGCTAGGGACCTAGTTGATATTCGACCATAGTGGGTTGCGGTGAAATTGCATGAATTTCTAGTTTTTTGAGCTAGGGACTAAATAGGAAATGAATTAAAAGTATATAGGCAAAATGGTAATTTTGCAAAAATATGATTTTGGGCTAAATTGAGTGAGCTATATATTAAATTAAATTAAATTTATCCATATAGATCAAGACAGACCTTGTATGGAGTTAGATCGGGGTAAAGGGAAAATCTCGAATTAATCGCCTTTGTATTTATGTATACTCATTGAGGTAAGTTCGTGTGATTAAATTGTGTTTATATGTTTTATATTGAATTATTTATGAATTGTTATAAATATACATGGTTGCATATCCAACGAAGTTCAACAAATACCGAGTCCTGTTTGAACCATAGGAATCCGTAGGATACGAATGACATGTCAGTAGGGTTTACATGATTGGTTACTGGTCCTGAACATCCTACCGATGGTTGAGGTCTTGCATGTGTTGCGAATACTCCATAGCTTGTGTGAACAACATCATGTAGCTACGTTCCAACCCACAGCTTGTGTGAGCATACCGATTTGTAGCTCGTGAGAGCATACCGATCTACAGCTCGAGTGAGCATACCGATTTGCAGCTCGTATTAGCATACATGTACATGAATTGACAGATTATAGTTGTATATGTGTGAGCTATCCCGGGTATCCAACGATATTCTAAACGGTTTAACGGGAAATATTCTGATACAAAATGGTAAGAGTTTGATGCAAACTATTATAAGATCACATATGATTTTACATGAAAAATGTGGTTATATGACATATGAAAAAAAAATGAAATGGATGATACATGTATATGGATCGTGATCAATGGTTATGTTCATCTATGTTTATTGGCTTATATTTGTAATTACATGACTAACATGGTTGGTGTATATGTGCTTAAGCATTTGGCCAAATTGTATTGGGATATGCTTGTTTACTTACCAATTATATGACTATATGGTAAGTTAAATTCTATGTCATACGAACTTACTAAGCTTAAATGTTTACTCTATGTTATTTTCTTTGTTTTATAGCGAATCAAAAGCTCGTTTAGGTCGAAAGCTTGTTGGAGCTATATCACACTATCCATCGGCTCTTTTGGTACATTCAGTTGTTTAATTTTGGTTATAATGGCATGTATAGGTATTTTGGCTAATGTTGGCCTATATGTTTTGTTGTGTGTATGGCCATTTTATTTGGCTTGTGTTTTGACATATTTTGGTATGTATATAAGTAGTATTAACATGGTTGATGTGTGGCTTGTTTTGTGATTGAATAATGAAAGGTAAAATGATATTTAAATGTGTTCTGTGATATGATGAATTTGGGGTGAATTGGTACTATAGTATACATGACTTATATAGTGATTTGGTGCTAGCTTAAAATGGCATATTTGGTACCAACTGAGAAGTTTTGGTAAGTAAACTAAATGGCATGAATTGATGTAAATCTAGTTTGACGTTAGTTGATCATTTTGACCAAAATGAGTATATGATTATACATGTTTGCATATTGTCATTTGAGATACCTAAGGGATATTGGTTGTATGATATCATACCATATGTATATGACTTGTTTATGCTTTATTTGGATGCCTTGTTATGGCTTGTAAGTATGTGCAATGTTGTGTGTAGGTACATGCCAAATTGAGTGAGAAATGGCTTGTAAAATGCCTATTCTCGTCCACAGGGTAGAGACACGAGCGTGTGTCTCAGTCGTGTGTGACACACGACCAGGTGACATGACCGTGTGTCCCCTGTAGCTTTCAAAAGGGTTGCAAGTCAGGCTGTTACACGGCTTAGTACACGGCCAGGCACACAGGCATTTGAGGTTATTTTGAATGGTACATGGCCTAGCACACGAGCGTGTGGCTTGGCCGTGTGCCCAAGTCAGTGAGTTACATGGGCATAGACACGGGCTGGGACACGACCGTGTGTCCCTACTTCGAATGTCCACACGGCCTAAGACACGAACATGTCTTTTGGCTATGTGAGTCACACAGCCATGTGAGCCTTGCAATGTTGAAAATTTTCCTTGTTTCCAAAAAAATTCTTTGAGTTTCTGATTTAGTCCCGACTTGTTTCTAACGCATATCTAGGGTCCTGAGGGCTCGTATAAGGGACAATATGTATGATTTGACTTGGCTTTAATATGTTCATTGATATGATATGAAATGTTTGCAATTTCTATCAGCTTGAATTGTAAGCTCAGGTAACGCTTTGTAACCCTATTTCGACGACGGATACGAGTTAGGGTGTTATAGAATGATGCCGTGATTTAGAGTCAAGTTGCATCCTTATGAGCCCTTGAGAATCAAGTAGGGTAGATAGCAAATGCCTTTAGTTCGAGATCACAGGGAACTCTGCCAAGTGATACTGAGAATACAAGATCATAAGGGAAAGATCATTGTAAGACAATCACTCTCAGAAGTGGGACTCAACCTTGAGTTAAAGATGCAACTGCAAAAAACGAATAACTCAGGTCTCAACCATGGTAAAATCTCAGAACAACCTGAAAAGAACAATGCAAATTAAAGGGCTAAATGAAGCACTGCTAAAGAAGAATCAGGTATTTTTGTCGACAAAAATGGCATAACAAAATAATCCTAGCTACCTAAAGGTTAGCCACCTCTACCTTTTCCTCAGTGCTTCCATAATCGTAAATAGGATCACCAATTAAAAAGTTTTTTGGATGTCCTTAAACAACTTCATATTACCATATCGTTGGTAGAAGCTTTAGAGCAAATGCCTAATTATGTGAAATTCATGAAAGATATATTTTCAAAGAAGTGAAGTGTAACGCATAGGTTTGTGCAAGTGTACACAGTCGTTATCAAGTAATCAGTAAGTATCGAGTTATCATCTCCACAGGGATTGTATTTGTGTTAAATCACTTGATTGTAAAATTACCCTTAACAACTTGGTAAATAAAAACACAATATGGTTGAGAAGTGATGATTAAAATATATTAAACTAAATGCAATGATCCCCAATGCAAATTATCTTAAATATGCAAACTATATGAATGAAATAGATTTTAGCAAAATTAAACACAAGTTGCAACAATTATAACGTAAATAGACTAGGACAATTACTTTAATTAAACTCAATTTATTATGAACATGCTTAATAACATTTGGAAAAACATTCTATGGCAACTCGATCTTTCATGAGTTTGGAAACCACATTAGGTCCTTTTGGAATCCTTTACTTAGTAAATACACATTTTACTGATCCTTATTTACTAAGGGTTTCGTAGCATTCATGTGAGGTAATAGGGACATGTTAGGTTTGAAACAGTTTAATCACACAAATCTAAAAACTATGCAAATAACAAGTTCTCCAAACTGTTTGATGCCTCAGCTTGAGGTGGTTTTGGAGCTTACTAATTAAACCCTTGAGATTGGTTGGGTCTATGCTGCAATAGGTTGTTGTTCGGTCCATTTCCTTAATTGATCCAAGAAAAATTAGGATGATTACGCCATGAAGGATTGTAGAAGTTGAACTGGGGTCCTTGTCCACTCCTATGTTGATGTTGGTTCCCCACATAGTACACTGACTCAGGATTTGATGGGCAATTCTCAAAAGACTGACCTTTCCCACAGTACACACAGGAAACTACTTCAAATGGACTTGGTGGCTGAGCTGCAAAATTATTAGCACTATTAGCGGTAAACTGTTTTAACATAGAGGAAATAGACGATACTTGAGCTGATAACAAAGTGAGGGCATCAACCTCATGAACTCCAGCTATGCGTCTTCCTGAAGCTGTTCGATTTGTTGGCCATTGATATTTATTACCCACGATCCTCTCGATGATCTCATCAGCCTCATTATAAGACTTAGACAAAATTGTACCATTCGCAGAAACATCTACCATCAATCTTGTATATGCATTGAGACATTACAGAATGTCTCCAACTGGATACAATGAGGAATCCCATGATGAGGACACTTATGAAGTAACTCCTTGAATCACTCCCAAGCCTCATACAAAGACTCGTCATCCAATTGTTGGAAAGTTGTGATCTCATTCCTCAACTTAGTGTTTTTACTAGGTGGGAAATACTTAGCCAAAAAGCTCTCTGCTAATTCTTTCCATGTTGATATGGAACTTGGTGGCAATGAATTGAGCCATGCTTATGCTTGATCTCGCAACGAGTATGGAAACAACTTCAACCTCAATGCATCTTCAGTCACATCGGCTATCTTGAATGAATCACTCACCTCCATAAACAATCGAACGTGGAGATGTGGATCTTCCGTGGGCATACCACTGAATTGGCCCACCATTTGGAACATTTGAAACATTTGAAACATTACTGGTTTCAATTCAAATTGGGTTGCTCGATATCTAGCCTTCTAATTCTTAGATTTAACTCACTGAAAAGTGGCATAACATATTGTCTGATGCATCGATCCCGATCATCAGTAATGAGAATGGGATTTCATACACGACCGACTTCATTACCTTGGTCTTGATTCTAATTTCCAAGGTCCATCTTGAATTGTCTTTGAGTTGTTCGTTCACATCTTCTTTGAATTGTCTTTGAATTGTCATAAACACTTGAAAAGAAAATCACAAAATTAGAAAGAACAAGTTAGTAGTGTTAGAAATAAACCAAATTGGAAGTAAATAATTTCACAAAAAAAAGACTATGGCAACAGTTAACAATCCCTGGCAGTGGCGCCAAAAACTTGTAATGCGTAGGTTTGTACAAGTGTACATAGTCATTATTAAGTAATAAGTAAGTATCAAGTTATCGTCTCCACAGGGATTGTATTTGTGTTAAATCACTTGATTGTAAAATTACCCTTAACAACTTGGTGAATAAAAACACAATATGGTTGAGAAGTGATGATTAAAATATATTAAACTAAATGCAATGATCCCCAATGCAAAATTATCCTAAATATGCAAACTATATGAATGAAATAGATTTTAGCAAAATTAAACACAAGTTGCAACAATTATAACGTCAATAAACTAGGACATTTACTTTAATTAAACTCAATTTATTATCAACATGCTTAATAACATTCGAAAAAACATTCCATGGCAACTCGATCTTTCATGAGTTTGGAAACCACATTAGGTCCTTTTGGAATCCTTAGTAAATATGCGTTTTATTGATCTTTACTTAATAAGGGTTTCTTAGGATTTGTGTGAGTTAACAGGGACGTGTTAGGTTTGAAACAGTTTAATCACACAAATCTAAAAACTATGCAGATAACAGAGCTTGGTTAGAGTTGTTATGCAACTTGCGATTTAATCAGGTTAGGATCTAAATTGAGCATGCACATTTCAATTATGTGTCCACTAGCCCTCGTCTAGTTAGGATCGCTCAGCTAATTCAGGTGCATTTCAATCACGTATGGACGAAATATAGACTTCATTTTAATTGAAAACATGATAGATTGAGGCATAAACATTATAAGCATGAATCAAATAAATATTATTTAATCAAAACAATCATCCTAGCTTGAATAAAATTAAGCTAACATTGTTGTAAACAATAAAAAAGAACACATAGAAAACATTTTTAGATTAAATTAAAGAAAAGAAAGATTAAACCCAAATCAGAGTGGCTGTCACCCAAGACTCTGACCGACGAGGCTCATTCACTCCTTTGCTTTTCTCCTTTGTTGATGGCTCTTCCAAGTGGCTAACCAAGGGCTCTTTAAGAGGCTTAATTGCTAAAATCTCTATGAAAAGATGATGTTAGGCATGGGGAATGGAAAATGCTAAATAGAATTGAGATAAAAGAGAGAATGATAAGGGATGAAGGATGATGGATGATGGATCAAATGAGATCTTATTTATAGGTGAAGAGAGGAGGGTAGTTTGCTAAAAATAGAGAGGTTTAGTCTCTTCAAGCTTTTCCAATGAGTTTCCGGCCATGCTTAGTGAATTTTGAGTTGAATTTTTCTTGATTTTTAAGCAATTTAAATGCCATAGCAACTCAAGACTAAGACTCGGTCAAATGTAAATCTTCAAGAAAATGTCTAATTTCTTCAACATTGCAAGGACCTTGTGTAATTAATCCAAAATATGGCTTACGTTGATAGCCATGTGTAGCTGAAATTGTGTTGACTTGGTCTTCAATTGGGACGATTTTTGTAATCTAACAAAGCTATCAGACCTATCCAAAATAAATCAATAAATTAAAGGACCAAAGAATAAAATAAATAATTAATTAAAACCCAAACTATTAATGAAATATTTTAAAATGAATTATTAAATGTAATTTTATATTTTATTATTTAATTTAATCATGCATGACCCATTTTATGTCTTAAAAATATAATATGTTTAAATAAATATAAAATAAGCCATTTTATGCATGAAAACTATATAATAAAGCATAAAATCACATTTTAATAATTTCTATGTCCTAATTTCATATTTTTACACATTTCATTAATTTATTAAATAGTTACTTAGTTTTAACAACGAATTTAAGTAAAACGGTGATAAATTGCATAGGAAAAATCCTATATATTTTTTAGTTTACACAAAGATTGGGAGAATTCGAAACGATTGCTCTCACTGAAGGGTGCATGACTATGGTAACAAATAAATTGCCTCCAAAGTTGTAGGACCCAGGGAGTTTTATTATCCCATGCTCAATTGGAAACAATTATGTTGGGAAAACATTGTGTGATTTAGGAGCAAGTATCAACTTAATGCCCATGTCAGTATTTAGGAAGTTGGGAATTGGAAAAGCAAGACCTACTACAGTAACGTTGTAGTTTGTTGATCGATCCTATGCACATTTGGATGGTAAAATTGAAGATGTATTGGTAAGAGTAGATAAGTTCATTTTTCCAGTTGACTTCATTATTTTTTACTGTGAAGCTAACAAAGATGTATCGATTATTCTTGGAAGACCTTTTATTGCTACAGGTAGGAATTTGATTGATGTGCAAAAGGGTGAACTGACCATGAGGGTGAATGATCAGCAGATCACTTTCAACGTATTTGATGCCCTGAAATGTGTTGATTAGAGTGAAAATTTCTATGCCATTGGTTTGCTAGAAATAGTAGTGGAACAAGAGTTTGCAAATTTTTTCCATGGCATTCAAATAGTGATACAAATTCGATCGAGCTAAATAAAGCAGAGACTTTTGGAGAATTTAGTGAGTTCCTGGCGGCAAAGCAAATGGTGGATAGACCAGGGAAAAAGTTTGAACGCTTGGACTTATTGGCTTGCACCTTTAATCCTCCTAAATCATCTACAGAGGAGCCTCCCACATTGGAGTTAAAACTTTTGCCATTGCATCTGAAATATGCTTATTTGGGAGAAAACAACACTTTGCCAGTAGTTATTTCTACGAATTTTTCACCCGATCAAAAGGTAAAGTTGTTGGAAGTTCTCTAGAGATCTAAGAAAGCATTAGGATGAACAATTGTCGACATCAAATGAGTCAACCTTGTTATATGCATGCATTAAATTTTATTGGAGGATTGCCATGGAAATTCTATTGAATAGTAGAGAAGGTTGAATCCTATCATGAAGGAAGTTGTTGAGAAAGAGATAATCAAAGGGCTTGATGCAGATATTATACCCGATCTTGGATAGCTCTTGGGTAAGTCCTGTAAAGTGTATGCCGAAGAAGGGAGGTGTCATAGTAGTTCGTAATGATAACAATGAGCTTATACCAACTCATACTGTCACATGATGGAGAGTCTACATGGATTATCGCAAGCTAAATAAGGCAACTCAGAAGGATCACTTTCCCTTGCCTTTTATTGACCAAATGCTAGATAGATTAGCTAGGATGGCCTTCTACTGCTTCTTGGATGGATATTTGGGATATAATCATATTGCTATAGCTCCCATTGACCAAAAGAATACATCTTTCACTTGTCCGTATGGTACTTTCACATTTAGAAGAATGCCATTCAATTTATCTAATGCCCCGACAGCATTTCAGCGTTGTATGATGGCAATATTTTCTGACATGGTAGAAAATTTTCTCAGTCCCTATGGATGATTTCTCTATCTTTGGGAATAATTTTGTCGGTTCTTTGAAAAATCTAGAATTGGTTCTTTGCCAATATGAAGAAACGAGTCTTGTCTTGAATTGGGAAAAATGCCATTTCATAGTCCATGAAGGAATTGTTCTGTAACACCCCAAACTCGGCCCAGACGTTATGGCCGAATCAGGCGTGCCACATTGAAGTTAAAAGTCCCCGTTTTTGGTTTAGTGTTCTAATAAACCGTATTTGTTATGTTTAACCAAGTGAATGGGAGCTGTGCACCAGGTAGGTATCCAAAACAGAGCAGGTGAGCCATGAAGGCTGCTTAGGTACCAAGCTCTTCGATTGGATCCAATCCTAGACATGCCCACAACCATTGCCACACTTGGATATAACGAGTTGAAATTTATTTGAGTGGATATCTTTGATAAACCAAAAAATTGTGATTTTGCGTTATTTTGAAAACAAGTATCATTTTGAAAACGCGCCCTAAGTCTAGCCCATTTGTATTGTCATTAGTAAAATTTAAAGTTATCGAAAAATAAAATAACCCCAGAAAGAGAATAAAGTTAAAATGGCCTTATTACAACCCAAAAATAAATATTAAATAAGATAACTAGAAAAAACCAGATACTTATTGTAAAGTCCAATAGCGATCACCGTGGCCACTCTGAAACCCCTCCGGCTTCAAGTCCCCAAATCAAGGCTCACCAGCAAGGTCAAGGAAGGGGGTGAGTTTGGAAACTCAGTGTGCAATAAGCCTTTCAGAGCCCAAAACAATATCAGCCTGCTGGCCTAAGCCCAAATTCAATCTCAGCATATACTGGGCCAAAGCCTTTACATTATTCATATCATTGGGCCGAAGCCTCTTTATTATTCATATCACTAGGCTGAAGCCTTTACTGTAAACGGTATGGCCCATAGGCCCAAATCAATACCACATGCACTATTAATGGATGTATGCAAGCCCATTTGGGGAGAGTACTCAACCCACCATCCGCTACTCTCCACCCGTACCAACCAAGCTCTCCATGTGGGGAATAACTCAACCCACCCAACCAAACTCTCCACTGGCAGCTTAGCTGCTTTATCATATAACTGGAGGCCTAGCCTCTTTTAATAACTAGGGCAAAGCCCTTTTCGATAAAATGGGGCAAAGTCCTTTTCGGTAAACTGGGGCATAGCCCTTTAGCACTTACTCCATTCATATAAAACCCAACCCATGCGTATATATATATATATCATGGCATATCATGTGCATATCATGGCATATTATGGCATATTATGTACAAATCAGTATCACATGCATCTCAATTATAACATAACCCTAGGGGTATAATAGTCATTTTCACCAGGGGCAAAAAGGTCATTTTCACATTATAAGGGTAATTTCGTAATTTTACCAAAATATTAGGGTTTTCCATGTTCATAACAATTATCAATAACTCCAAGTGTTTAAACAATGATTTTAACGCACTTTATCAAATTCGGGCTTTTGGGCCCAAAACCTCTAATGGGCCCTACGAATGCTGATCTAGCCCTTTAAGCCCTCATAATCCAAATTTTACATCAGATCCACTCATTTAACAAGCAGTATATCCAAGTTCCATTTTCTATCAAATTTACTCCAAATGGGCTCCAAAGCCCATTGAGCCCGATTTTAGCCCCTCGAGGCCCAACTTACCGTGATGCCGAAAATCGTGCTCTTACCTATTCCAACGATCCCGATCATCAACTAAGCGAATCTAACTAACCTATGAGCGTTCGCATGCTTACGAGTCCTCGAAATGCCAAAATTTCAGCATTTCGGCTTTTCGACATATATCGATTTAAGCTATGAAAGAGGGTTCGTTACACACCTGTTGTAACACCCCGAACCCGAAACCGACACCGGAGTCGAACACGAGGTGTTAACTGGCTTTAGCCCCTTACAAAATTTATTTTCCAGACACTGCCCAATCTGTGTACTAGCCGCTTTAAAAATCATATCTTGAGTTTCGTAACTCAAAAATCAGTTTCGTAATTTTTCCCAGAAACTAGACTCACGTTCCCATCTATGTATTTTTTTCTAGAATTTTTGGTTGGGCCAATTAGTACAGTTTATTAGTCAAAGTCCCCCAAGTTGCAGGGGTCGACTACACTGACCTTTGTCCATTACGACTGGGATATCTCCCTGCACGGGGCTTCAATACTGTTGCCGTTTGTTTCTATGAAAACTAGACTCAGAGAGGAATCTGCACATATTTGGTACGACCCCTAATTATCTCTGGTTAATTTATAATGAATTTCCAAAGTCGGAGCAGGGAATCCAGAAACCGTTCTGGCCCTGTCCCACTAAAATCTGATTATCTCTTAATATACTGCCCATATGATCTTTTCGTTACTTTCTCATGAAAGCAGACTCATCGAGCTTCGATTACATAATTTATTCATCAATTAATTCCACTCCCACTATTTTTAGTGATTTTTCAATCTCATGACACTGCTGCTGCCAGCATCTGTTACGAAAGTAACTAGGCCCATTTCATGCCTACCCTTGATCCAATTCAATCGAACATTCGTGCCATTTTCGCATGGCTTAAAGTTTACATGCCATAATTCAAACACAACGTACTAGCTTATACATGCCAAAATGATCTTCTAAACACACTAAGAAGAAAGTACCAAAACTTGCTATCCGGTGTGATGACTTCAATGACGGCCCGACCCCGCAAAAATAGATGAGACCAAGCAACCTATAGTGGGTGACAAGGAAACATCGAGTGAGTTTATAACTCAGTAAGTCATAAGCAATGCACTACCATCTATCAACAACATTATCACAAGAGGAAACAAAATGGAACGAGACAATTTACTCTATCCATACCGAACCATACCATAGTTCCTCCAACTTATCAATTCAATTTCATATCAATTCATGCATTCACATTCTATATACTCATCAATAGGACATTGAAGCAATTTCATAAATCGATTTATTTTCGTTACAATCAAACGACTATACGACCTTTCACCCATCCTACGATAAACTTATGTACGTGACTTCAAGTATATTTGTCACATAGGTTCGAACTTACCGAGCTCAACACCAAGTATAAGCATAGCACCTATTAGCCACGTGCTCAAGACACTTACCCGACCCGCTGTCCGCGATCGACTCAATAGTGTCGCACACATAGTGTCCATAATG
Source organism: Gossypium hirsutum (assembly GCF_007990345.1). Taxonomy (NCBI): domain Eukaryota; kingdom Viridiplantae; phylum Streptophyta; class Magnoliopsida; order Malvales; family Malvaceae; genus Gossypium; species Gossypium hirsutum. The sequence goes on from NC_053433.1 coordinate 65,708,251, forward strand.
ATTCACGAATGTATATTGAGCCCGCACACTCAGTGCTATACAATCAAATCGCACACTTAGTGCTACATAGTTAGACTCGCACACTTAGTGCCGCATGGTCAATTCGCACACTTAGTGCATCATATTCATTTCGCACACTTAGTGCAACATAGTTGAATCGCACACTTAGTGCTGTACAATTTAATCCCGCGCACCTAGCGCCAATCTCATGGTCATAAATGGTTATCCCGCACGTTTAGTGCCGAGATCAACAACTCATTACATCTTACCTCTTTTCATTCATTCAACAATTTCATCATCACATACGTACATGCATATATATATGTATATTTATTCATTCCAATCAGCATCAATACATACACATTATGACCATTTGAAATAATACCCACTACATGCTTAATGACTTACTTTATGTTGGGTAAAATAATTCCGAGTGGGCTACTCGATGACCTTCGATTTCCCCTTGTTGGACGCCTCTCCTTTAGGTTCTTGAGCTTAAATAATACAAATAAGAGTATTCAATATTTAACTCAATAACATGAATTTATTTATCACATTCGGCAATCACACATCATTAAATTTTCAAACCAAGATGTCATTATATGACCACATATACACATATCCATATACTCAAGCTCAATAATTATAATGTAATATCATGTACCCACTTTAAGTATATTGCCGAATATACTTAATCATACATACACCTAACCAAAACAATTTCCTAAAATCTTCATATCATTTATACACTAGGCCGATTGCCCTCACCAAGTTCACCTATGTTCTTCAACAATTCCTTCATTGATCAAGCACATATTCGGCTAAGAAATGGCAATTTTAGCAACCTTCGATTTAGTACTTAACTTTTACCACATATCAAATAACTCATTTCCTTACTCATGTGACCACGTATATTCGGTCATGCATACACACATAAAATCAATTTGGAGACTCTATCAATCCCACATACATTCGGCACCTTCATCCACCATTCTACCAAGCATGTAACATTCAAACACAACCAAACTCACATTCGGCCCTAGCTCATAACAAGGTAGCCGATTCTTTTTATAGTTCAAACATTCCTCTATCATCATTCACCTAACTTTAACATGAAACCACAAAACTCACCATTTCTCATCCAACTAACATGAACAACAACCATTCCTTGAACACTTTCTCATGACCGATTGCTCATGTTATCAACAAGATTCAAGGTTTGAACATGGGCTATTTAAAACATGCATGCATCTCAAAGACAACATCAAACATACCTTAGTCTAGCAAACCACCATAGCCGATTTTCTCAAGCTCTTCCCCCTTCCTTTTTGCATTTTCGGCCAAGGATGATAAAAGATGAACAAATTTTTTTCTTTCTTCTTTAGAACATTCGGCCAAGGGGAAATGAAGAAAGATGGACACTTTTTTTTTGTTTTTCCTTCTTACTTTCAAGGCAAAAGGGGAGGAAAGAAACAATTACCACCCATCCTTTCCTTTTTCCATTTCTTTATTTCCCCATACTTCTTATTATATTTCATCCTACATACCTCACTAGGCCAACATGTTCCCAACATGTTTCCACCCATAGCATGGCCGGCCACTACATATTAGGGAGGGGGAATTTGACATGCAAGTCCCCTTTTTCTTCCACATGCACTAATAGGTCCTCATGCATTGACCTATCACATTTTAAAATTTTCTCATATAAGTCCTATTGACTAAATTCACATGCAATCGACCAAATCGAAGCTTGAAATTTTCACACATTCATTATTACATATTCTAGATAATAAACATCACATTCAAACCTTTCGGTGACTCGGTTTAGCGGTCCCGAAACCACTTCCCGACTAGGGTCAATTTTGGGCTGTCACAACTCTCCCCACTTAAGAAATTTTCGTCCTCGAAAATCTTACCAGTAAATAGGTTTGGATATCGTTCTTTCATCGAGCTCTCGGGTTCCTAAGTTGCTTCCTCGATCCCGTGTTTGAGCCACAACACCTTAACCAACGGAACCCTTTTGTTTCGCAACTCTTTCACCTCACGAGCTAGGATACGTATCGGTTCTTCTTCATAACTCATATCGGCTTGAATTTCAACCTCTGATGGGCTAATTATATGCGACGGATCAGATCGATAGCGTCGAAGCATCGAAACATGAAAGACATCGTGAATCTTTTCAAGCTCAGGGGGCAAAATCAATCTATACGCAACTGGCCCCACTCGTTCGGAGATTTCGTACGGCCCAATGAATCTCGGGCTCAACTTGCCCTTACGGCCAAACCTAAGTACCTTTTTCCAAGGCGAAACTTTAAGGAACACTTTATCTCCCACCTGATATTCAATGTCCTTCCGTTTCAGATCCGCATACGATTTCTGACGATCTGTGGCTGCCTTCAAACTTTCACGGATTACTTTTACTTTCTGTTCGGCATCTTTAATCAAATCAACTCCGAAAATTTTACTTTCACCGAGCTCGGTCCAAAACAATGGTGTACGGCATTTACGACCGTACAAAGCCTCGTAAGGTGCCATCTTAACACTTGATTGAAAACTATTGTTGTAAGCGAATTCAATCAAAGGTACATACCGTTCCCATGAACCACTAAACTCAAGGATGCAACATCTCAGCATGTCCTCGAGTATCTGAATTATCCGCTCGGATTGACCATCGGTTTGGGGATGAAAAGCGGTGCTAAAATGCAGCTTGGTACCCAGAGCTTCTTGCAATTTCTTCCAAAATCGCGAGGTGAATCTCGGATCTCTATCCGACACGATAGAAATAGGTACTCCATGTAATCTCACAATCTGAGTAACATACAATTCGGCTAGTTTATCCAATGAAAAATCCGTACGCACGGGGATAAAGTGAACCGACTTAGTCAGCCTATCAACAACAACCCAAATCGCATCCTTCTTACTTGCGGACAATGGCAGTCCGGACACAAAGTCCATTGTGACTCGGTCCCATTTCCACTCGGGTATCATGATCGGCTGAAGTAACCCTGAAGGCACTTGATGTTCCGCTTTCACTTGTTGACATATTAAACATCTCGAAACAAAGTCGGAGATGTCTCGCTTCATACCATGCCACCAAAACCGACGTTTCAAGTCGTTGTACATTTTCGTGCTCCCCGGGTGAATTGACATTCGGCTACAATGGGCTTCGTTCAGGATCATCGGAATGAGTTCCGAATTCCTTGGAACGCACAAACGACTTCTAAACCTCAAACAACCATCATCATCAATCTGAAACTCCGATTCCTTGTTCGGAACACACTCAGCTCGTTTTGCAACCAATTCATCATCGACTTTCTGAGCTTCACGAATTTGATGAGTCAATAATGGTTTGGCTTTTAATTCAGCTACTAACACATTGTCAGGTAGAACAGACAAGTGTACATTCATCGCTCGCAAAGCAAACAGTGATTTCCGGCTTAAGGCGTCCGCAACCACATTAGCCTTTCCCGGGTGGTAATCAATGACAAGCTCGTAATCTTTCAACAACTCAAGCCAACGTCTTTGTCGCAGATTCAAGTCTCGTTGAGTCATCAAATATTTGAGACTTTTGTGATCCGAAAACACATGGCACTTCTCACCAAACAAATAATGTCGCCATATTTTCAATGCAAACACAATGGCGGCTAGTTCGAGATCATGGGTCGGATAATTCCTCTCGTGTGGCTTCAATTGTCTTGACGCATAGGCCACAACTCGACCTTCTTGCATCAATACGCAACCCAACCCAAGTAGGGATGCGTCACTATAAACAACAAACTCTTTACCCGATTCGGGTTGTACCAAATTGGAGCTTCAGTCAGATGAGTTTTCAGTTGATCGAAGCTTTTCTGACATTTCTCCGTCCATTCGAACTTAACATCCTTCTGAAGTAGCTTCGTCATTGGTGTGGCTATCATCGAGAAACCTTTGACAAATCGTCGGTAATAACCGGCGAGCCCTAGAAAGCTCCGGACTTCGGTAACATTTCTCGGAGGCTTCCAGTTAAGTATGGCTGAAATTTTGCTCGGGTCAACTCGAATACCCGATGCGGATACCACATGACCCAAGAAGCTAACCTCTCTTAACCAGAACTCACACTTACTGAACTTAGCATATAACTGCTTATCCCGCAAAATTTGCAACACTTGCCTCAGATGCTCAGCATGTTCGGTCTCATCTCTTGAATAGACCAAGATGTCATCAATAAACACAACTACGAACCGATCCAAATACGGCCTAAAGATCCGATTCATCAAATCCATAAACACCGCAGGGGCATTAGTGAGCCCAAACGGCATCACTAAGAACTCATAGTGACCGTACCTCGTTCTGAAAGCAGTTTTGGGTACGTCCGAATCTCGAATCCGCAACTGATAATAACCGATCTCAATCTATCTTTGAAAACACCGATGCCCCTTTAATTGATCGAACAGATCATCAATACGCGGCAACGGATATTTATTCTTTATCGTCACTTTATTCAGTTGACGATAGTCAATGCACAACCTCATGGTTCCGTCCTTCTTTTCACGAACAATACTGGTGCACCCCAAGGTGAGAAACTCGGTCGAGCGAAGCCTCTATCCGTCAATTCTTGCAACTGAGCTTTCAACTCTTTTAACTCGGTTAGTGCCATACGATACGGAGCGATCGAAATAGGCGTAGTTCCAGGTACAAGCTCAATACCAAACTCTACCTCCCGAACAGGTGGCAAACCCGGTAACTCTTCAGGAAAAACATCCGGGTATTCACAGACCACCGGCACCGATTCGGGTTTTTTTTCTAACTCCTTGTCATCAGTACATACGCGAGGTATGCTTCGCACCCTTTCCTTACATATTTCTGGGCCAACATTGCTGATATTACAGCTGGCAACCCCTTAAGTCCGCAGACTCAACTCGGATTATTTCGTTATTGCGCACCTCAAATCGATAGTCTTGCTTTGCAATTCACAACCGCATCATGCGCGGTTAACCAATCCAAACCAAGAATAACATCAAACTCGTTGAACGGCAAAAGCATCAAATCAGCCGGAAAACAGGATTCTCGAATTATTAGAGGGCATCTCTTACACACTTTATCAACAAGTACGCATTGACCCAAAGGGTTTGATACTCGAATTACGAGCTCAGTAGACTCAACAGGTAGAGTCTTACTGGTTGCTAAGGTTTCGCATACATATGAATGAGTAGGACCAGGGTCAATCAATGCAATCACATTAGTATCAAAGAGAGTGAAGGTACCAGTGATGACGTCGGGGGAGGTTGCCTCCTCTCGTGCGCGAATGGCATATGCTCTAGCAGGAGTACGGTTCTCGGCGCGATCGGCCGTATCAGAGGCCCCCTCTGACTACCACCCCTGCCTCCTAATATTCTCGGTGGTCTACCTCTAGATGTCACTCCACTAGGTCTTGCACCTTGAATCTTATTCTTCTCATCCAGCTCCGTGCAATTTCTAATGAAGTGGTCCTTCGAACCGCATCCGTAACAGGCCCTGTTAGTAGACTTGCCCCAACATTCACCTAGGTGTCGTCTTCCACATTGGGGACATTCAGGTTTCTCGTGACGATTATTGCCCACACTAGCTACCGAAGTAGCTCGGGAGCCCATCGATGGTCTTGCCCTGATGGAAATTCCCGCAGTTGCCCTCGACTTATTAATGTCCTCCCTGAACTTCTCACAGCTGAGACGGAGCTTTACTCGTCGATCTTTTACGATAATCTCTAGCTTCAAATTCAGCCTTCCTCTTCTCCTTTCCAAGTTCCTCCGCCTTGCAGGCTCGTTCGACTAGTGTTACGAATTCCTTTATTTCCAAAATACCCGTTAGTAGCTTTAAATCTTCATTCAATCCTTCCTCGAATCTTTGCACATAGCAACCTCATCAGCTACACACTCCCGGGCATACCTACTAAGTCTTACGAATTCATGTTCGTATTCAGATACAGTCATACGGCCTTGCTTGAGTTCCAGGAACTCCTTACGCTTCTGGTCAATGAACCGTTGGCTAATAATTTCTTCCGGAATTCCGTTTGAAAGAAGTCCCAAGTTACTCGCTCGTTCGAGACTATGGAAATCAAGGTCCTCCACCAATAGTAGGCTGAGTCTCGCAGCAAAGATACAGCACATTTTAGACATTCATCGGGTGTGCATGACAATTCATCGAACACCCGAATGGTGTTATCAAGCCAGAACTCGGCCCTTTCGGCGTCATCAGTTACTATGGCTTGAACTCCTCGGCCCCACGCTTCCTAATCAAGTCTACAGGTGGCTTACTCAGCCTCACAGGATCAGCGACTAATGGCCTTACAGGCTCTTGGGGTGGATTATTCAAATTGGGAATTGTGGACAGCCGGGTGGCTCGGCATATTGCGCGACCCACTCATTCATCATGGTAAGAAGGCTTGTTTAGCCCCCTCACCTGATTATTCGCAGATGACTGAGGTTCAACAGGCCGGCGTCCCTTGTGCAGGAGCAGCCGCTACGCTCTCAACGTCATCCGCTAGGGTTCTTTCTTCATCGGGATCCATTTACTAATCAAGACAAAAACATTTCAACCGTCAGAAGTCATCACCCTTTTAAACATTAACATTATGGCATGTATAGCTAGACTCATACGTGCTATGGTAGTCCTAGAACCCGACTAAACCATAGCTCTGATACCAATAAAATGTAAACCACCGCCGAACCGATACCGA